>NW_008669962.1:0-32565 GCF_000695815.1 Acanthisitta chloris | reverse complement strand
CCTGGGGTGTCTGAATACCACACAGCAGCCAGATCATGGCATGGCTCTTCAGTCTAGCTGAAAGTGCCCAAACAGACACTGTGTGCAGGGTAGAGGTCCTGGAACAAGAGCAGAAGGAGCTTCTGCATACTGCACGGTGGGTTGCCCCGACGTAAGTGATTAGGAGCTGGGTCTGAGTTGGAAGCAAGATTGAGAAAGCAGTGCTGAAAACCAGGGGGTGACCTGTGGGCTTATTAGTGACATGAAAATGCTGTTGTGTTTTAATTATTTGTTTCCAAAAACTGTGCTGTCTTGTGTACTGGGCTGTCCTTTGAACGGTGTCAGAGATGTTGAGGAAAGCTTGGCAGTTCCTGCCAGCACTCTGGAGTCTCTGCTGAAAACAACTGAGTGACTTACTGCAGCAAACATCCAGACTATCCCCTGAATCCTGCCTGGGCTTCAGCAGGCAGTGTTGGAGAGGACAGTCCCAAGCAGGCACTGCAGTCCATGGACATGAAGAAAGGGCATTGGGCTTTTTGTGAAGAGAGGAGGCAGTAAATCCTGCTGCTGGCACTCACCCAGAGGAATTGTATTTCGGCATGTTAGATGGACATGGGCTTTATTCTGAGAGATTAGAGAGAGAAATGGGGCTTTTTGGCAGGAGCTTAAAGATAAGTCTGCTCAGGTAATTACTTATGTCAGGAAGTTGTAAAGGAAAATTTTGGAGGCAAGTAGAACTGATGGTGTGATTTAACCCCTGTCACTCCGTGCTTCATTTCCCAGGTACCTGTTCGTGTGCAACAAATCACACCTATCTTACTGTCTTTGCTGCTTTGGTGCTGTTGATCTCTTGGTTTATTTCTGCCATTCCTAAAGAAAGCACATCTTTTAAATCTGTTTTGGCATTTGCAAATCAAATTAAGTTACTGTGGAGGGAAGAAAACAAAAGTCTAAATTTAGTCAGATTGTTATTAGGCATCTGAAAAGATCTACCCCAGGCAGAAGGGGGGTGACAATCTTGTATCTCTGGCCCTGCCACATGTGGGCAGATTTTGCTTTTGAGATCAACAGAAAATCTGATGTTGATTCTGTTGCTTTCGGTCAGATTGTTTCTTCTCTTTCAGTTTTGCTACTGGGATATCCCTGTAGCACTTATAATCAAGTAAAGAAATTAGATTTATTGTTGATTTTTCAAGAGCAGGAGAAAGAGCAGTTGGTTTCAGATAGTTAGGTCTTTGGAAAAGCTTCACTGGCATAGGAATTTTAGGCTAAGGAATGGAATTATGCATTTTAGTTTGACATTCTTTGTGTTTGTTTAAAAAGGCTGTGGAAGACAAAGAGGGTAAAGGTTAAAATAATATGAACGGAACCCCCCAAATCTATCAGTTTCATTCTCTTTTTCCTGAGTATTACTGTAGTCAAAGTAGTTAATCAGAATCAGAAAGCCACATTAGCATTGCTGACATGGGTTTGTCAGTAGTGAATTGGGAGGGTGGAAACTGGTGGGGGAAAAACCCCACAACAACACAGCTTTTGGCTCAGACCACATTGCCACAGATATTTGCATTACTATTGTTTTGTTAGAAACTGTGTTAATATGAAATCTTTCCAAAATTTGAATTCTGTTACGAGCTCAACAGTAAAATAGTTTCCTATAGTACTCCTTATACTGAAAAATTCAGGGAATTCAGAGTTTTGTTTTAAAGTTCACTTGAAAGCGTTTGGATAATTACACGCTCAGATGATGGTGGCTCAGAAAAGGGGCTTTGTTAACCTCTCTGTTGTGCCACATGCAGTTGCAGAGATGCCTGGGATGTGTTTGAGCAGTGTCGTGCCCTGAGCCCGCTGTGCTGGGGTCCTTCTCAGCTCCTTATGCCAGGCTGGGCAGGGTGACCTGAGAGGGGAAAGGGTTAAATAAAAACAACAGTGCTGCAATCTGACTTAATGAGACCTAGCAGGAATATTGCTATTCCTGTTATCTGACTTGTGCTGTGATAGCAGAGCTGAGTGAGTTCCTGAGCAGGGAGAATTAACAAAGCAAAAAG
This sequence comes from Acanthisitta chloris, assembly GCF_000695815.1. NCBI lineage: Eukaryota > Metazoa > Chordata > Aves > Passeriformes > Acanthisittidae > Acanthisitta > Acanthisitta chloris. The sequence goes on along the minus strand of NW_008669962.1, from coordinate 30,541 downwards.
TTTGGCTGCAACAACTAGTGCAGCCACAGCTAGTGCAGGAACATGCCTTGTCTGGGCAAGTTTTACTGACCCCAGTCTCTGGCTTCTGTCTCTTGCCTGGGGATGTTTTTGTGGCATAGCTGTTCCTCCTCTTTCCCCTACTAGTGCATTTTTGGTGTCAGTCTCCTTTCTCCTCCTCCTCTCTGGCACTTGAAAGATTTCTGAGAACACAGTCAGTTGTTTCTTTTTGCTGCCGAGGGAAAGAAGTGAAGGAAAACAATGTCACTTTGGAGACCGGGAAAGGGAGAGAGGACAGGGTGGGATGGAGTGTGAACGCTGCACCTTGAGCTGATATTTCTGAATTCTGTGCTAAAATAATCCTTTTCTGCTAACAGGCAAATACTGATGCTATTTGCCAAGAGTCCCTCCTAGACCTGTGTGAAAGGTGCACTGATACACTGTAAATCTGAGATTCTAATAGCCGTGAGTTTTCCTAAAAGAGCGTTGTTTTCGTTTAAAACAAGCTTCTTGTCACTGCAAGGGAAGCTCTTCTCTGTATATAATTCTTGGCTTTTATTAATGCCATGCTGTATCACAGTCTGAAACAAAAACTGGCCACTGCTTTTGTTTCTGATTATTTCAACTGAGAGATGTCTCAAACAGTATATCTGGATAGTGAGAAGTAAATCATCCAGTCAGATTTATTTCTAATGCAAAGACATTATTTAGCACCCCCCTCCCAATTTAATCCTGTACTTCTCTCATCTAAAACCATACAGTGCATGAATGGAAAGTCACTTGCTCACAAATCCATTGCTGTGCAGGCTTTTACATAAACAAAGTCCTAAGGATAAGCAAATGCCTTCCTTCTAATTAGCAGCATGTTTTGTGGTTCCATACATTCCAATATGTAATAGACAGCTCCAGTGCCTAAAATAATCCCAGAGAAAACACTCGTATGCCACAAAGATAGGAGTGGGAGGGAGAGGAGGCAGGAAAATGTGTTGTCTGTGTTCTTGGAAGCCTTTTCTATCTCCGTTTGGATACTGTCAGCTTCTTTTACACAAACATTACAGCATCCAAGGGGAATTAGAAATACTTACCCATGACCACAACATCAGATTTTAGGTTTGTCAGGAGAAAGCAATGCAGAAGCAGGATCTTGGCCCCACTGCTTTCATTTTGGTTTTAGCATGCTGATAAATGCCTCCTAATGCTGGAAAGAGGTAAGGCCGTCTAGGTGGAATACAGGAAATTTAAAAGTCTTACCTCATGTGTTTGAAATGTTTTTTGTGTCTGTAAAAGTGCTGTGTAAGTACTAAGTAACAGTATTTTCTCTTGTGATGTCTCTAAAGTTACACAAGAGCTTCCCTTCTATGCCACACTGTTATGAAGTGGCTTGGGACCATGTGGGACAGGGGGACAAAACTGAGATGCTTCTGGTCAAATGGTTTTAACTGCGATAATAGTGGTCAAATTGAGCCTTTTTACTTCAACAAGGTTTTTTTGTGAATCATGTTATCCCAACATCAGTGGAAATAGGAAAGGCAATGCTTCTGGTTTGCATCCCAGCCTTTTGCACTGATCTGTGCCATAGCCAGTGCTAGGCCCACACTGACCAGGGCAGGGCTAAACAACCTGGAAGCCCAAGAGCCTTCATGGGCACACTGCTGCACTGGCATTGCAAGGGGTCAGAGGTGTGCACACAGCCTATTCGTGTCCACAGAGCTGATGTGGTTGCAGGGCTTGACGAGACTTCAGCCTAGTTAGACTTGGGAATGTTTGTTGTAACTTATGCTTCCACCTAACCCTTGCCCAAATTAGCAGACGAAAATTCAGTTTCTAGGAAAAAGCCTTTACCTAAAGGCCAGAGAGCTATAGGGCAGGAACAACAGCTGGTTGAGGGTTTTCTTACCCATTGCTAAGTGGAATGTAATCCATGTTGCCAAAGCCCATCAGCTAAAGTTGTGACTTTGGGAAATGAAAACAAATGAACTGTCTCATACAGCTGCATAATCTCCTTGAGGTGCAGATTGGTTGGCTGGACACAAACCAGTGCAGTCATTTTGCTGCACAGAAGTCTGTACTGGTTCCTAACTTGTGCACCTTGGCCTGGGATGTGGGTGAGAAAGACATAGGAGAGAGCCAGTGCCTTGAGAATGATGAACCAGAAATGAGGTGCCAATATTTAATGGTGAAGATAACCAACTATTGCAACACCTTGCCTAGGGGATGTGCCTGGACCTTTGTGATCTGAAATCTGTGAGTCTGGATTGGATGCCTTTCAAAAGAAGGTGTTTTGGCTGAACTGCCAGTCCTTGGGCTTCATACAGGAGCACAAAATATCCTGGCCTGTGCTGGACATGAGGTCAGACCAGCTCAAGGGTGGACAGTTTTAAGGCAGCTGCTCTTCAGATATTCTGCTGCTCTTCAGGCCACGACAATGCATTGCTGATGCAGTAACACACTTCACAGAGGGGTCCTGGCATGGCTTGGTGGCTTCCCCTTGACCCATACACTGATGCCCACCACAGCACTGGGGTGCTGACCAGTCAGCCTTCATGGGCAGCTCCTTACAGTTACTAGTCAGTCATCTTGGAGTAAATGGCCATTGCAATTCCTTCTGGCCTCAGGCACGTTTGGGAACCGTGCAAAGAGAGGAAGACAGATGAAATGCTTTCATCCTGACCTTCCAGGAGTTCCCAGAGATGGACATGTGTAGCAGCATTAAATGGTGGTGGGGAAAGAGGCCAGTGATGAGCCCAGGCCATGTGTCAGGAGCCTTCCCATGTCCCTTGGCCAATATCAGCAGAAGTCTCTCATTAGTGAAGTGTCAGGAATGCACCAGTGGCAACTCTGCTAACAGTGAGCAGCTGCTCTGGGGGTGCCCTCCAGAGACGTGGCTCCTGCAATCTGAGCTGCTCCCTTTTTCTACACAAAAGTAATTTCCCAAAATATTTACAATGGTTTTGATCTTTGCCTGAAACTGAATTTTCCTTTCAATGGCTGAAACAAAATTTGGATTTGGAAAGACTGGAGACTTTTTCCTTGCCAGATGAGGCTGTACACTTGTGAAATGTTGGTATGTATTTCCCTTTGGTCTGGTGAGAGACAAAAATACTGCTGAGAATTTAAATCTTGGGGTCTTATTTAAGCCCTAATCTCGTACAATGGGTGTAACAGGCCCACATAAATGTAGTTATAGATTGGGAATTGACAACTTCTAGCAATACAGAAGACTCTGTGTTTGTCTTACAATATGAAGTAGGATTAAAGCTGAATTTTTAAGCTTTCTTTTCCTACTTTTATTTTAAAATGTGTGGTTCCTGCTTTTAATGCTGCAGCAGGAGTTTGTGGCACAGAAACAACAGTGTGCTGACCATGAGAGCTGGAGCATAGCTGACTGGAGAACTTTCTTCACCACGTTTCACCTCCAGGACACTGTCACCATAATGGTGTTAGTGGCCCCTCCAGGGCAGTGCAGGAAAAGGCTAAAACTCTCTGTTCTCATCACACACACAGAGCTGTTCCAATGGAAAACTTGAGCTGATATTTCCATAGAGATCGGCTTAGATCCATGACAATACTTCTCAAGGACTTACGTCTTCAATTTTCTAAGCTATTTTCTGCAACTCTCTAAACAAAAAATATCTGCTCCAAATTCAGAAAGGTCACTGTCCTCAGCCACAAATTTAATTAACAGCGTTCTCCTTCTACTGACGTTTTTGTTCCTCTCTTTAGTTAATTTTAACCCAACATCCCACACCAGGAGCCTGTAGTTTCCACTTGAGGGAGTAGATGCTCACATGAGTGGCCTCAGGGAAACTCAGTAAGTGATCACCAGTGGGAGCCAGGAGTATACACAGCATTACACTGTGGAAAGCTTCCCATCTCCTGTTGTAGACAAAATGTCTACAAAAACAATACTACTACTTTCCTAAATTCCTGCCTTCTGCAGATGGGAAGCTCGATTTCTGCAGGGAAAGCCAGGCTGGTTTGGGGGAGCTCAGGGTGCTCTGTCTTTTTGCTGCTGCTGCTAATTTTTGTGAGCACCATAGAACACAGTAGAAAATTGAAACTGTGTGAAAGATCAACAAATCAGTGTAGAATGTCACGCAGCAACATCTGTTAACTTTGGCTCTATCTCATATCCTCTTGACCCCTCCTTTGCAGCCACAAGTCTCCTGTTTTGTGAGAGCTCGGAGTGATAGGGACTTGGAGGGGGGTGTGGAAATGGCTTGCTATTTCTCAGTGGTCTGAAGGGCTTGAAAAAGTACCATCTGGAATGAAAGTTTAATGTTTGTGTGTTTCTGTATTTTTAGTTATGAAACAAATGGGAATTTGCTGAACGAATTAATTGTATTGCTCTGTAAAAGTCTATCTTGAGAGCCATTATATGTGGGAGCTTCCAAAGCCTGTGGAGAGAAAGGGAAGCAACTTCCCTTTCTAATTAAGGCTTTCAGGAAATCATTGATTACAGAGTCAAGTGGGGCTGCTCAGGGACATTTGTTTGATAGTACTTCTGATAAACGAAATTTTAACCTAATAATAATTTTACTAGTGACAGTGGAAGCAGCTGTACCCTCTAATGGGAATATCTAATGGGAGTATGGCCTTCAATAAAACTTCCTCCTTCCTCCTACCTTGTCCAAACAGTTACAGCTGATGGAACATCACTTCCAGTCTGTAGGGCCCAGTTAAAGAATTTAAATCATGAAGAAATGAGTGATGTAGTAGACAGTATGTTCTTAATGGGATGGTCTTTGTCTGGACCAGGTTAATGGTATGAGCTTGTTCTTGCATTGCATTTCAAAAAAGTCAAAGCAGAACCTTGACCTGGTATGTAGAAATTTTTTGCATTGTTTTTTCCACAGGGTCAGCATATTTCACTAGCTCCCATTCAAAAGCTGGAGGAAACCCTGTATGAGTATCAGCCTCTGCAAGTGGAGACATATGGGCCACAAGTTCCAGAGCTTGACATGCTGGGAAGGTTGGGGTAAGTAACACAGTGTGTTTCAATTCCCATTTCATGCCATTACAGCTGGGACTGTTACCATCTTCAGATTGCCAGGGATCTTTTTTTTTCTTTCTTATGTTTTAAGGATCCTTAAAGAAATATTACACTTCCTGCCCAACCAACATTTTGTTTGGGTGGATAAGCTGAAATTTTTGGTCCTTTAGCCTTTATAGATCTATTGAGAGCTGGACTGGATTGCATTAGTGTTTTTAAGGTTGTCCTTGGCAGTCGCAGTGAAGTAGCTGTTCATTTTCAGTTGCACGGTATTAAAAAATAAATAAATAAAAATCCAGGGCTTAATTTACCCAGCTGTAAGCCAGTAAAAATATTAAAGTTGGGCTGTTTGCCATGGAAAAGGGTAGATTTACTTGTCGACTGCTGTCTACAGTCAAACTGCGTTTGTGAGAAATGAAGCACAGAGCTTAGCTTTGTCAAAAAACATAATGCAGGGCTGGTCCAGCAGCCTGGCAGCATCGTGGTGTGTGTTTGGGAGGGAGCTTGGAGGCCTCCTGTGCCTGGGTAATGGAGGCTAGGAAGTCCAAAAGTGACGTGTCTGCTCTCTAGAGACGTGTTCCTAGCTGAAATGCCACCTGAAAACATGCAGCTACTGGGATAGTGTCACCCAGCTCGTCATGGCCTAACTTTGAAGGTCAAAGCATTTTTCCAGCACTTACAGTGCCTGGAAAACTACATGGCAGAATGAACTTGCAGACTGGCAAGGCAAGAAAGGGTTTAAAAAAATAACAGTTTACGTTTGACTGTGCAATATGGGAAAAATGAAGCCACAAAGTACTGAGAAAAGTTGAGACAATTTACTGTGCAGTTTGGGAGACCACTGAAATCCAAACAGGAATCCCATCTAGTTCACTGGCACGGGAAAAACTGTGCCTCATTCAGAAAATGACAGAGGTAGATAGACTTTGTTAAGTAAATAAGCTACCTAATGGTGCTTCAGAAAACTCAAGGCTGTCTGGAATGGAGGTTGTCTCCATTTTTACTGTTTCTGTGTCCTCCTGGTGCTTGTAACTTTTATTATCTGACATCAAGCTTCTGAGACCACATATTAATTAGCAGTTTAAACTTGGGCAGAGCCTGGTTCAGCCTTCACCACCTGTTTGGATGGAGCACAGCTGTGAGGGACCTCCAGTGTGAGAGGAGCTTTGAGCCCCTCTCAGCCTCATCACGGACAAAAAAACGATGACTTGTGCAGGGAGGATTCCCACTCCCTGTCCCTTTGCCTGAGCCCCCATAAGGTGTGTGCTGGTGTCCAAATCCATCAGGAACCCTGGGGGATTCATGTCCATCTTGTTTGGAGACATCCCAGCACCTTGCAAAGCAAAATCCTTTAAATCCTGCAGTTGCATTGCAGCATCCATGTGTGAGTGTATTTGGAGTATGGTTTGCAAACAATGCCACAGTCTTCTCCTGGAGATACTTTGAAACATGTCATTTTATTCCTGAGAGCAAGAACAGCCAGAGTTGTTGGGCTTGGCTCTGGAGGTGACGAAGGAGTTAAGAGCACAGAGGTGTGGGGTTGGTGGGTGGGTTGGTGGTGCCCACCAGAAGAGTTCTTCCCAGTCCTGAGGCAGTTTGCCATTCCAAAACAAATATATCGATGCTGTGGGTTCCCAGCCAGCACAGCTCTAACCCTATTCCATGGGGTGCCTGAAATACCTTAAACCCTACGAAGCTTTGGGTTTATATATTTGTGTTTCTGTGTTTATATGAACTCATGCGCATTTCCTGTTGGTGATGAATGCTTAACTAATGTGCCTCTGTCCCTGCTCTGGGGGTTTTCAGGCAGCTGCATACAGCTGCCTGGGTGAGGCAGAAGAGCTGGGCACAGTGTTATCCTCTCCTGCTAAGGACTTTGAGTTTCCTGCTCACAACTTTTGTGAGTTTGCACTCACAAAAGGCCAGACTGGACAGGGCTTGGAGCCACCTGGCCTAGTGGGTGGCATCTCTACCCATAGTGGGGGGTTGGAATTGAATGGTCTTTAAGGTCCCTCCCAACACAACCCATTCTATGATTCTAAATGTATTTAATTCTTACTTAGTTTCTCCCTCTTTCCATGTTATTTTTAATAATTCTGCAGTCTGACTGTTTATTGCTGCTAAATAGTTCCCTGTTATCTGAGTTTCTGGAGCCAGAGTTATTGCAATGACACTGCCAACCTGGAGACTTTGAATTCACTTCTGATAGCATAATTGATTGACTTTTTTTTTTTTCCTAAAGATACAGTTTATTATCCTCAAAACACTCAGTAGAATGAATATGTGAATATTCACATCTTAACCTCTTACCTTGTGTAATACTTTGAGTTTCAGTGTTATTGTTGAGTTCATTTCTTAGTAAACTGCTGTAATGAAGGAGAGAGATGGCAAGAAGGTTTCTAGCAAAGAACAAGACAAAGGCTGAATCCTTGAGGGATCATTTAGAACATGTTAGGGATCTTTAATCATTAAAAAAATGCTTTTTAAGATGACTTCTATTATTTGCTTATTAGGCTTTGCAAAAAACCTTTGCTAGCAGTCCAATAAACTTGACTCTCCATCCTCCCACTACTCTTCAGTGTGGACTTTGCATATTTTGCCAAACAGGAAATTTATGTTCAAATTGTTCTTAGAAATTTGTTTTCAGTTTCCATTGGGAATGTAAATTTTGGGGGTTTTCTGTATACTGCAGAAAAGCATTAACATCCTCATGATGGATATTTTGTTGGTGTGTTGGAAGTCTTGAGAAAAATGAAGAAATTGATTTTTAAATTCCCACACCAATACAAATGATTGGTATAACGTGTAGAGGTTAGGTCCTTCATCCTTCCCCCAACTGTTTCTAATGGAGAAAGTTTTTTTCTAGAAGCAAGGAAATAAAGGCAATATCCTGAATTTTGTGGCTTTCTGGGAGCAACATGTATTATGCTAACTCTTAAACAGTATGTCCCTCATGGCAGGGACAGTGGAGCTTTCTCAGAGCCAGACTCTGGCAGAGGTTCCCTTTGCTGTGTGTCTGGGGGGTTACAGCAAGGAAGACTCAGTGGCTGATGGTCCCATCAACACGTGCTGAATGTGCCAGGTTGGTGATTGTCTGATCTGGGGGATAAAGGTCACTTTGGCTGTTCAGCTGTCTCATCTCTGCTGTCAAATGGAAACATGACTTGGAGAAGACATGTATGAGAGCATCTCCCAAACCTGTGCTGCTGCCCTTGGAGAAAAGTGAGGTCTTGAGTCACAGTAACAGCCATCCTGGGGTCAGGCTCTGCAGCTGCCTGCCCCTCCATGGTGAGTAATAGCCTTGGCTCTGTGTGACTTGGTCACTGCTCTGAATTACTGCAGTGTTCAGGGATGTGTATTGGGAAGTGGTTGGTTTCTGGATGGAGCTGAAGGCAACTTGCTGATGGGAGTTGTGTTTAGAGAGAGAGAGAACCTTGTGTTACCAAGGCCCCTACAGGCACTTCTGCCATTCCCAGAAACTATTAGGCCTAAAGTGGGAAGTGTCATCTTTTGGTTTTGAACTGCCAAAGTCATTGCAAGGCTGTGTGACCTACCATGGCTTTCAGAGAGTGGAGCTGTGTGGTTGGCAGAGACACCATGAGCACCTGGATGTTCAGGCACTTGCTGATGTTATTTTGCTTTGGGGTTTTCTTAGAGGGCCAAAAAAGGCCTGGCTCTCTCTTTTTTTTTCTCTTTCTAATGTTTTAGCTGAGCGCGCTGAATTTGTGTGGTTGGAGGTCTGCATTTTTCTTACTGCAAAACAAAAGAAACAAAAACTATAACAAACTCTGACGTGCCAAGTAGCCAGAAAGCAAACCAGGATTGGGGATGGAAGTTAGTTGGTTGCTATAAAAATGTTACGTAGTTTTGATTTTTCAAAAAACTCCACTCAAAACAAAAGAAAAAAACCCCCTGAGGATCAAAATGATGTTTGTTTGAAGTCCTCAAAAATGTAAAGACATTCTTGGCAGTAATTGTAGGGATGTGTGTCTAGCAGAAGCAGCCACAGTGTTCTCCACCATTTACAGCTGTGAGGAGTCATACACAAGCTACTTAAAAACTGACTATAAATCGACAGTCTGCTTATGTGAGTAACATTTTGGGTAAAGATATCTGAACTTCATGCCTCAAAGTTTAGAAACAGCCTCTTGTAGTTCAAAGTGGATCATACTCTTAACACAGTGCCAGTCCTGTCCTCACCATCCTCATAAAATGGAGGTAAGATTACAAGTAAGGCTAAAAATTTCTGTTTGCATTCCAGTTAAAAAGTCTCTGCCCTAACAGAGAAATTTTGTGCAGACCTTTTATTCAAGTCAAGCCTGGACTGCTTGAAATAAACTTGTTTGCCTACTTAGCTTTGTCTGGAGAGATACAACCTGAGTATATACATATGTCTGTGAAAAATGGGGTTTGCTCCAAAATCTTTGCCTTTCTTTAGGGGAAAAATGTGACTTCCCTTTGATCCATCAACTTGGTTTTGTGTTAACCACATTGTTAGGAGGACTCCAGTTAATTAGTGTTTGTTTAATTAAGGTCAGAAAATGAAGTTCAATGATGACCACCAGTCTAATGAGGGTAGGTAATATAGTTTGATAAATTAACAGTTAAATCTAAGCAAAATGTCATTTTAAGAGTGGTAAGTACTGAGGCAGAGTGGGAGTGCTGTGGAAATCTGGACATACAGTGAACACATTTTAGCCCAGTGTGCTTTTTATCTTCAACAACTGGATTGATTCATGCCTTTTTTCCTAGTGTAGGACAGCTCAGTCATTTTAAATTTCACATTAAGATGAGGTTGGATTTCATATCTGTTAGAGCTTTGTTAGTGTTTAATTTTTAACCTTCACTTCAAGTGGAAAATTTCTGCATATTTCTTTGTTGTACAGTGCTGTAGTGTAATTTGAAACACATGTAGAGTTCTGGCACTTAATCTAGAAATGACTAGTGTAACTCCTTTGCTGTCAGTCATTGCGATTTTATGTTTTTTTAAGTGAGGCAATAGCAAGGATGCTCTCCAAACTATTCTTAAACCACAGCTGAGCTGGTCTTTGGCTGGATTAGCTTTTGCTAAAACCCTGTCAGTGTCTGTGTTGGGTTCAAGGCAGTGAAATAACTGAGAATTGATTTTGAATGGGTGACAGGACCACTGAGCTTTAAACGTTGTAGCAGGTGATTTTTCACATCTGCTCTGTCATTGGGGTATGCAGATATTTCTTGAACCTTGGAAAAGGAGAAAAGCCACAAATGAAGGGCTGATTTGATCTGCTTTGGCCCATTGATTTTGAACACTGAATTCATTCTGCTCCTTTAAATGGAATCTAGTTTCTCAATAAGCTCAGTAGTCAGAGTCCAAAGATTGAGTAAGAGCAAGGGAAGCCTGTCTTGCTTTGGAGGGCATGTAGAGGGCTGCACTACTTGCAAGAATTCTCTTGGCTACCAAGGCATATGGTCTGAATTTCCCAGAGTCTCCTGTTGCAGGGCCTGATCCTCAGTAGAGAGAATTGTTGACTGCAGTGCATTTTGAATCAGGCACCCAAGGCATGAGAATTGGCTTTAAAGCCACAGCTATATTTTCCTACAGCCTTTGTTTGTTTTGTCATCAATAATTGAGTAAAAACCTGTGAAGGACAATGCAGGTACTGTGTGTGAACACTCTTTTGGAATAGTGAATATGGCCAAGTGTGCAGTCCCTTTCCATAGAGGATGGAACAAGGCAACAGAACTGTGTGTACATCATCTTAATTGGCTTTGATATAGGAACTGTCTTGTATTGCTTCAGCTTAGCACAGAAATCCTACAGGTTTCAGTGAAGGATTTTGGAAGGACACAAATTTAATGTAAGAGAGAGAGATTAGCACCAATTTTTCCAGCTGAATGGAAATCAAGGAGTGCAGCCCTTTAGTAAGTCCGAAATCTTACTGTTTAAGAAATCAGCTTTCTGGCAAAAATGCCTATGAATGTTTCAAAAGACACCCTGTGGTATATGGTGTTTGCATGGAGCTCTTCTGTCAAGGTCATTAGCAACTGAATATATTAAAAGTGGAGAGTTCTGCTTCCTGCCCGCCCACCTGTGGGTATAGTGTGGGTTCTGTAACTGTAACAGGTCTCGGGAGGGTTATAAAAGCAGAGAATATGGAAAATGTATAAAGAAACAAAGCATACACCGGGTAGTTCTTACATGTAAAGTTGGCTGTAGCTGTATATGCACCACTAAATTCACCTCCACACTGGCCATGACAGCAGAATGTCCATGGTGATTGTTTTCCTTGGCGTTTGGCTTCCAAGTTAACTCATCGATCTAACACGAATTGCTGTGCTCGAAGCACTGGACTGGTAATGTTTTTTTACTTTTTCATGGAATCATGGAAAAAATATGTTTCTGCTCGGAGCAGTTGTCAAACAAGCTTCTTTCATCGACAATCAGACACAGGGCAGCTGAGTGAGGCTGTTTAGTCTAGAATAAATACTCAGGAGATTACAAGGTCGCTGTAGGAAATGTAATTATACCATTTATTCCAGAATAGTCTTTTTGTAGTGTGGGTTTGCTGACTACTAAATCATACATTTATTAAAATACTTATAATATGAAGAGGGGGAAAAAAATCAGGGCCTTAATGTGAGGAATGGTGGTTTGTCTGTAAAGCAGTAATCAGAAAATCAGGATGGTCATATCAGCTTTATTACTGCGAATGAGTGGGAGGCAAACCCTGAGTTGTGTCTGCAGGTGTAGGGGCAGTGCTGCTGAAATGGTGTCAGGCCAAGCTGTCTGCTGATGGATCCTAATGTGGCAGGAGGCATCCAGCAATTGTGTGGGCCAAATGCCCCATTTTCTGCACTCTGTGTCTCACCAAATCAAAGCCTTGCTACTAGCAGCCACTTAAAAATATCTGATCGTCTGTGACAGTTCTTACCTGTTATTGAAAGCCTTTCTTTGCTTTCATCCTTCCCTTCATCCCCTGCATTGATACTGCTATTGATGTCTAGTTCTCCTGTGACTTTGTATGTTCACAGACTTTCTTCCTTAGCTGCCTTCCATCAGCTTAGAAAAATGTCTTTTTGTAGAAGTTTTAGATCTTCTGTTCCTTCTTTGAAAATTACATGGTAAATTTGAGCTCAGTAGTTTTTGTGCTCAGTATTTTCTTTTTCTTTACTTTTTTTCCTTCCTTGCTTGCCCTGCACTCCATCATGTTGCCCTTTTTGAGTTTTTCTCTGACTCCTCAGCCAGATGGATAGTTGCATTGGGAATTGTGTAGTTGCCACAAATAAAACAATTTTGCACGTGCAGGAGTGATCTTTCCTGCTTATCTCTCACTTAAGCAACAGCAGGGCCTCAGTGTCCTCCAGCTTTTGTAGTTCTTTGTGGGAAAGAGCCCACGAATGTGTTCTCTAAGCTGTGTTGGTCACGAGGAGCAGTGTCTGATGGAAAGTGTGGGAGCTCATTGAGGCTCATTGTTGAGAGGAAGAGCTTCTCCTCTTGGTCAGCATCTGTGTGTCACTCCTGCTCTCTGCTCGGCTGTAAGGAATGGCAGAAGACATGTCACAACTGCTCTAGGGCAGTCTAGGCAAAACCTGGCACTTTCCTGAAGGATCTGTTTGGATGCACTAATCTTTTAAACTTATCGTTTAATCTCAGATGTAGTTGAAGTAGAAAGGTGAGGAGCATCCTGTTTGAATTGGCCCTCTGAGGCCTTTGTAAAAATCCATTGCAATAAAAATTCAAGAAGGAAATCTGAAAAGAGGGAGGAGAGAGGCTTCCTAGACCCTTCAACACTTTGTTCAAGAAGGGAGGACTATGTATAATGAAAATATTTAGGCTGAGTGTGACAGCCGGAAAATAGACCCCTAAAGAGGAAATTAAAGCCAGAAATGAAGCATCTTCTTGATTCTGACACTGACAAATGTAGTTGTAAATCAGCTTTCCAAATGAAAATTGTTCAGGTATCAAGTGGCTGAAAAGGTGAGTTACAAGTTTGCTGAAACAACAGAGGGAAGCACGGCGGGGTGTCTTGATTGAAGCTTTCTGCAGCTCTTCAGACAGTTGCTTGGGATTCTTTAGGCCCCTTCAGATAGCTCTGTTGCAGAAGTGAATAATGTTTAAAGCTTCTCTGAAGAGTGCTAAGTGGTAGGAGTGAGGGATCTCTTCCTGGAGGAGAATGCCAAGTGCCTAAGTCAGTAATTCCATTGATAAATTTGATCCTATCTATGCAACTGATCTCGTTGCTGATCCGATGGATGACAGGATTTTTAAAGGTTGGGCTGGTAGTCTCTGTTTTCTTATTTTGATAATGACCCTGATGTCCCCCAGAGTAAATCACACATTTTGGAGGCACTGGAGAGAGAACTTTCCTGAGAGTTAATGGTATCTCGTCACATGTGTTCTCGTCTTTATTTTTCCTCGTTTCCTTTAAAAAAAAGCAGTTAAAAATCCAAATCTTACACACCCATAAGGACTGGAGTTTCTATCTCCTTCCATTCCCACAGTTTGTGCAGCTGTTCCCTGATTGCAGTCACACTTGGAGGAACAGCAGAGATTTTAGAGGTATCTGAGGCCTGAGCTGCTCATGAAAAGGAGTGGCTGGACATGGAGGGGGACCCTGAAAGCAGCTTGACTGACAAAAAGGCTTCTTGTCACTCCTATTACCATTAGCCACCAGAGAAGCTGCATGGAATGAGACACTTAAGTATCTGGGAAAAGCTTCAGTGGGAGCTTGTAAGTGCCTTCATGGCCAAGCTGTAGGAAGCCAGACTACATTATTTCTGGTGTCATGGCACTACTTACAAAGAAAAGAGAGGAAAACTGAAGCTCTTTGGATCTTTGAAATTGGAAGATTTCCAAGGACAGGTAAAAGGTTATTAGTTCAGGTGTCTTTTGTAGTTAGACACTCATTTACACGGAGTAATGGGCATAAATTGAATGAGGAGAAATGTAAATTAGATATTAGAGAGATGTTTTCCTTGTGAGGGTGGTGAGACACTGGCACAGGTTGCCCAGGGAGGCTGTGGCTGCCCCAGCCCTGGCAGTGTTCACAGCCAGGCTGGATGAGCCTTGAGCAACCTGCTCTGGTGGGAGGTGTCCCTGCCCGGGGCAGGGGGTTGGCACTGGATGATCTACAAGGTCCATTCCAACCCCTTAACATTCTATCTGTGTTGAGTCAAGGGGGCAAAAGACATAATATGCATTTCCTACCATGCTTTATAGCTGTTTTAAAATTTCTTTTAGTGGTGCTGCTTACAGGGGGTTGAGGCAAGTACCCACCATTGAAATAGTTGGGTGGAGGTTATGTACCCACATTTAGGAACTGATTTGCATGGCTTTGGTTTTAAAGCTTTGCTAATAGTTGAAAACTGTTCTAGGTTAACAAACCACATAGTGCCAGGCTTCCAGAAAGAGCTGAGCTGTTCACTTCTCCCTCTTCCAAACCAAGGCATTCAAGTCAGGCCACGTTTCTAATAACCAAACAGGGGTTTGAACATAATCAGACTTCACAGCTGAACTATGGCTCAGGCTTGAAGGCAACACCACCATATTTTTGTTTCTTTAACTGGTATTAAATGCAAAAGCATAAATCCTTTTCAGTGGGAGAGGAGAAGGGGAGATGGTTTTCATTTGGCATAATTTCCTGTGAGACGTGGTTCTAAACAAGGCCCATATTTACACAAGACAATGCAGTTTTACATGTACTACTATATCCAGCACATTTTAAAATTGTTTAGCCAGCCCAGGGTATTAAATGCCTTCACAATAAATGTGTTTAATAAAAGTAGATGAAGTTTGAAATAATTTTTGAATAATTTTACAGTAGAAACACCAGTTAAATCAACCCCATTGCAGTAATAAATGTCACAAAAACAATTAATTATACTTGCTTGCCACTGCAAAATCAATTGTGTAACTGTTCTTCTCAAACTGACTTTTACATTACTAAATCCTAAACACTACACTTCTGTAACTTGTCAGAATCAGGTTTTGGTTAATAGATATTTTCAGTGATGTAATGGGAACTTCTGGCACAGAGTCAGAATATAATGGACTGTGATTAATGTTTTAATAAGCACTTTTCTTCTACTTATGATGCAGCAGTGAAATGGTTTCCTGCTTAGATTGATAGAACAGCAGGTGTGCCTACATTTTTCTTTCAGTAAGAATAAGTTTTTCAATGCTTCTGCTTGAAAACATTTCATGTTTTTCCTTGAGTCAAATGCTGCTGATTTGGGGTGTCCAGTTTGTTTGGTTTAAATCAGCTATTGCTGCTGTTTGTCAGTTGGAAGTGGAGGGAGCCATGGAAACCTGTGCAAGTACTGAAAGTAATTGCTTTGCAAAAAAGGAAACTCATTAGTTTAAAAAATAGTTTTGATATATTGATGTTTTCTTCAGTGAAAGGATTTGTTTAAAATAGTGTTGGAGTAATTCAAAAGTGTGTGAGAACAAGTATAGTGTTGAAAATATTAGCAGGTTAGATTTATTATTGAAGTTGATGTAATACACTCACTACATGCTTGAGTACTCTGGTACTGGAAGTGGTTGTGCTAGTCTGTATTTTAAATATTTCTACCAGAAAAAAAAGTAAAGTAGTTTAGTCACTTTTTAATGACCCATCAATCCAGATTTGTTGCAGGGATAGATTTCTTTGCTCAAGGATCCAAACATCTGCTGTCCTCATGGTGTTTCTTCTAAGGTGATGTTTAAGGTGAGCATATTCTCTATGCTCTTAATGCCCTGCTGATGTTGGGTGGTGGTTGTGCTCTTGGTCTCCACTATTTCTTTGCAAAGGAATATATATACATATAAAAATAATATATGTAATGATAGAACATGAAGATTACCTTCTGTGGGAAACAAAAATAGTCTCTTTCCTTCTCCCATGTCCTTGTAGACTCAACAGTTACAATAAATATACCTGGGATGAGGAGGGTGAAACCTGTAAGAAAAGGAGGTCCCATGTCTTGCTGGCATTAGTCTGCGAGTTGGGACTCCAGGCACCTCTTCTCTCTTATTTCTGAAAGTTGGGTGAGCTTTTCTGGAAAGATGAAAAAGGTGCTGTGGTCCTTCTCTCATCTCTGGAGTCTGACATAAATTGAGATTCAAGATAGCAGTTTCTCCAGCTCTTTGTTCTTTCCCCTAAACCTGGGAATATTAGTGACTCCTCTGTTCTCAGGAGCATCGACCCATGCTTTAATTTTTCCATCAGCTTTGGAAAAAACACACACATCAGCATATTTGTGTTTTTAATATTTATTGAGAATTTACCAAGCAGCCTCTATACCTTTGTTTTGTGCCAGCTCTCTCTACTGGGGCAGTGTCTGCCTTGCACAGGGAAATTTAGCTTATGCTTTCCCTTATTTGCTACTGCTGCGTTTATCTGGTTCTCCCTTAAAAAGATGCAGGAGGTGAGTGCTGGCTGCTATCTTTATTTCCTGACTGTCTTCCAGAATTCATGAGGAAATGCTCCTGAATAAAGCCAAAAAAATTCTACACTTCTTCTTCCCTTCCTGTCATTAGAAGGTTTCCTCTCTCCTCCCCCTCTTTTCACATTTAGGCCCTGATGGATTGGGCAGACTTCTTGCTCTGTGGTCATTGATTCTGCTAATTGTCAAAAAGTATTCCAGAAATGAGAGAGAAGAGGAGATCTGCACTGAGGCCATCTCAAAACTTGGAAGTATAAATGTTTTGCTGTTCCAGACTCTCTTCAGCACACAGCTCATTTTGGAATGAGAAGTCCCACAGATAGAGAGCCTGCAAACAATCTGTAATATAGAAACCGTAACTTGCCTTTTTTCATTTTTTTTTTTTTCCTTGTTCTGTGATGTAGGTGCATCCTGCTCTTTTACTCTCTAGAAGCAAGGCAAGGATTGCTGTGAAGGTGTGAGTACAATGGGGGAGTTTGCTCCCAGGAGTCTGCAGTGACTGAGTATCCCCTGCCTCGAGCAGTGCAGGCCTAGGATCCTATGATCCTTCTTGATCTTTGGGCCTTTGTCTAAGAGCAGTCATTGAAGTTACTAATTTTGCATTTTGTATCTTTTTTTCTCATTCAGAAGTGAACTATAGATTTATTTTTTAGGTCTGCTTTATTTGCCCAATTTATCCAGGCCTTAAATGTGCTTGGAAAAGCATGGACTAGCAGGAGAGCATACGAAGCTGGTGTAGTCCAATTCCACAAACATCTGAGCAATCAATAGTGTCATAACAGCTGGTACTGACCCTGGAGGTGGCAGCAATGATAACTCAGTCAACTGCCCTCACCATTTTCATGAGTTCTCACAGTTAACACTGCCAGATTCATTCCCTGCCTCTTCCCGAGAGATGTAGGAAGTTCACATGTTCCCTGACTTTTTTGTCTCTAGTGTCAAAACACTATTCTGATAGTTTCCCATTGAACTTGTTTGGGTGCTGAGGGTGATATGTTTAAAGATAAATGGAAGCTCAGCATAGGTCCAGGTGTGCTCCCAGCCCTGGCTGAGGGATGTATAGTGTCTTCAGTGGGAACAGGATTAGGCCGTACAGAAGTGCCTTCAGTGTTCTACCCTTGGGCAGTCTGTGTGGATACCACTTTCTTTTGCAACACAGTGGATGAACTGTGTGTGCTCACAGGCACTTCCATATCATTGAGGAGTGTGCTTACATGGCTCAGGGATGTTTGCAAATGGACCTGTTGGACAGAGAGTGGGCAGTGAAGCCACGTGCTGGGGCTGCAGGCTGTTCATCCTTGAGTTAGCAGGTATTTGGCTTTTCTGGGAGCTGTTGGCTGCTGTCGACTTTCCTGTATTTCGAAACAACTGCTGAAAACCTGCCTGGAGCTCTCTGCTCAGGTCAGCCCATAGGTACTGTAGCAGCAGGTTTTACAGGCTGGCTGCCCTGGGAATTTAAGATCAGAAGAGAAAATCAATGTATTTTCTTGTAATGCTATTTATATCCCCTTAGAAAAATACTTTGTGAATGGGGCTAGCAAATACATTTCAGTACTCATGTGTGGATCCATTTGATGCCTTCCTCATGCATGTGGTTTCCTTGGTAAGGTCAAGTTGCTGAAATCTGTGGTAGTTATACATCTAAGTTCCTCATGAACTTGGCCTTTTTTCCCCTTTTTTTTACTTTCTCTCATTGATGCTTTGGTTCATTATCAGAAAAATGGGAATATCTGGTTTAAAATATCAGCACCAGGTTCTGGGAAGTATTTGCTGCTTCCAGTAGAGAGGACCACGTAAGCCATAGTGTCTGGGTGGAGGTGATAATACAGGCTATGGGTGTCTGCAAAGAGTAGTGCATCCTCTATTTTGGGCTGCTTTGAAGGGTGTTATTTGCAACAAATCCCAGAGTTTTTGTTGACTCATGACTTATATTTTGGTTTCATTCAGCATTTTTTTGCCCTTTGAGGGCTCCAGCAGCTGAAACAGCATCGTCTTACCACACAGCAGTTTCAGCTGAGCCTGGTGTTTGAAATGGCAACACTGCTAAATGTTTGTGACTTGTTTTTAGAACAGCATTTCAGCTGCCAGTTTCCTTAAGAAAGCAAAACCAATATGAAAACCAAGAAATACAAATAAAGGAGAGGCTTTAAAATACTTCTGATTAAAGAAAAATAATTAAAACTAAACATGTTCAGAAGAAAGGCTAAATTTAGCAGAATTTGTTGAAGTAATAGGAAAGTGACATCTACGTAAGCATGTGTGTTCCTTGATTCCCTCCTCCTTCTTTTCTTCCCCCTTTTCTCCAGCCCACACATAAACTCATTGTCTACCTTCTCTCTTAATGAGCTGTTTCAAAAAATCTTG
The DNA here is from genome assembly GCF_000695815.1 of Acanthisitta chloris. Lineage (NCBI taxonomy): Eukaryota > Metazoa > Chordata > Aves > Passeriformes > Acanthisittidae > Acanthisitta > Acanthisitta chloris. The sequence continues at coordinate 11,781 of NW_008669962.1, read as the reverse complement.
CTTTTCCTCTGGTGAAAGGCTTGGATGCTCTCAGAGGAGACCGTGGTGGGGGTGAATGTAGGGGAGGACGAGAGCTCCCAAAAACTCTTCACTTCTGGGAAAGTGGTGAAGAAACTGCAGTGATACCATTAATTATTCCAAGAAGAGGGTGGCACTTAGGGCATCAAGAATAACTGCACTGAGGGCATGGTCTGTGCTCCTAGGGAAGCTGTAATTTCTACTGGAATTATTTAATTGATACATATGTTTGTGAGTGCATATGTGTAGGCAGATATTATTACAGATCATTTCACCTTTACAGTGTGATAACTCCTTGTGGTTGTTGCTGTTGTATTAGGTGTTTTGTAGGCATGTCAATGTGGTGATTGATTCAGCAAGTGCAGCTGAGATTGGTGTTTTGCCCCAGAAGAGAGAAGGGAATGCTCAGAGAACTTACTGCAGAAAACCAGGGTCAAGGCTGAGTGGACAAAGGGAATGTTTTCTAGAGCAGCTAATAGAATGAAGAGTCTGTCTGGCTAGTTTTAATGAACTGTAGGCTCAATCCTGTTACAGATTGCTCTGTAGCCTTTGTTAAATCAGGTAGGCTAAAATCCTCAAAGGCAGTTAAGCACTCAAACACTGGCTTCAGTCTGTATGTGAATTCTTTATTTTTTTCCTCTCCCCCATTTCCCTGCTCAGTATTACTGTGTGTATGTCCCCACCTCCTTACCTACAGAAGTAACCAGAGCTCAGGTTCTGTAAATTGGCCATCATTATCTGTGTTGTTTCCAGTATTAATCCATTTGTGTGGAGCTGGGTCTGTGTGACCTGTTCTTTGCTTCTCACTGCATGACCATTGCAGTTTTGCTGTGTCTAACTGGAAGAAGTTTGTGTTGGTAAGTGCTACAGATCAGCCTGAACAATTCACCTCTTTTCCCAGACCCCTCAGATTTTTTGACAGATGTGTGTTTTGCAAGTAGTGACTTTTATATTTGCTTTCAAATCGTAGATGAAAGTTGTTGAGTATCACTGGGATAAAATGAGATCCCTGCAGGGAAAATACCTCTTTGGATGATGAATCCCCATGTACACTTGAGATCTATCAGTGTAAATTGTGGTTAGATAGTTTTTGGTGTAGCACTTGTGAAACTAATTTGAATGTGGTACTTTAAGGAAAAAGGTAAAACTACTCCCTGTTTTTGTTATAAGCCTAAAGGTGAGACTGAGGTTTTCATTTCATTGAGGCGTGTCAGAGGGGTGTGTTAGTTCTTGGGCTGAAGAAATCTGAAGTCAGCATTGGTTAAACAAATCCATAGGTCAGTGTAGAATATTTTCAGCAGCAGTGCATTAAATGGGCAGAGCATTCAGTGGGAACTTTTGTACTCTAGTGGGATTAAGGGATAATAATTCTGATGCAACAGGATAACTAACTCAGGAAGAAGATCCATAACACTCCTGTGGAAAGCTGGTGGGTTTTTAACTGGAAAAAAAATGAACATTCTCTTTGTACAAAACATGAGTAATTTGCATTGATACCACCTTCAACCTTTGTAAAGAGCTACGGGAAAATTGTGTAAAACTCATGGCAAAGTGTGTGTGGCTACGTTTGGGTTGGCTTCCAGGGCAGCTTGGACTCGTGTGTGTTCCAGTGTGTGTTGGAGTAGCACAGGTGGTCTGGGAAGAGCCAGCTCTGCCTCCCCTGTGGTTTTTGCTCTTTGGTGGCTCCAGCTGATAAAACCTTTGCAGTCCAAGAAATTCTCAGTCACAAAGGGCATCACATTAGCCCCTAGTAGATTTATGTGCCATAATATTATTTAAGCCTTTAAAAAACCTCTGTAGCACTCGTGTGGCAGATAATGCAATACTTCCATGGAGCTACTTGAAAGTGAACTCTCTGGAGTGCTTGCCCTGCTGATGGGAGATCAATATGGACCTGTGCTCTCCTCCCCTCAATCACCTCAGCAGCCTGTCAGGCGTGATGCACTGCACTCAGCCCACTCAATGCAAACTATTAGCTTTATTCTCTTAGTAAAGAGATTGTATTTGGCCAAACCCCTTTTCTCATCAGAATGTCCAAGTGCCTTTGGTGTGTAGAATACAGCTTTTAACTTCAGAATTGGTCCATGCCCTAAGAAAAATGAGTTTTTCTGCTGTGATATGCTCTTCAGTGCTGCTCAGGGACTTAAAATCTGCGAAGTATTGGTCCACAGAGACCCTGACATTGTTTCCCAATTATGCATCCAGTGAGTGCTCCCAGTTCCTGGCTGCCATCTGGGAGAACTGGAGTACTGGTCTAGCTGCTTTTAACAGTCGATTACGAGGAAATGCATTTCCACAGAGAAGTTTTTTCAACACCTGCATTACCCACCGTGTTGCTATGTGCTCATTTAGGTTTTAACCAGAGAACTGCATTAAGCTCATTGTGTGCATTATCTTTCCTCTGCTGCCTTTAATCAGGAGGTTTATACATTGATTGACAGCAAATATTAAATTGGGGCTAATGGGAAATGGGGTTGGACCTGAGTTATAGTGACCATGAAATGAGATGTGGCACTTGGTTTATGATGCCAAAGAGGACATGTAATTAGTGCCATCACATTGTGTGGTGTTGCATAGAGCACTAATATATTTTGTAGTCTTAAAATAAGAAAAAGGCTTGGTTATAACATTCAGTGTATACTTGTTCCCAAAGATGCACATACCTGGTTGTGACTGTATGTTAAAGCAGTGGCCCACACCATTTCTTAAATTTCTTGTTATATCATGGAGTTATCTAGCTTAACAATGTGGGAAATTAAGCAGCTGAAGAACACAGAGCAGCAACAAGACCTGCTATAATTTTCTGCAGATGTTTATGATGATTGAAGACTAAAAGGGTTTCATAATGAAATAGCAAATTGCATGAAAGAGGTTAAACTTCAGTACAAAGACATGCAGCATTTTAATATTCCAGAGGAGTGTATCACATACTAATAGAATAATCACTCACCTCTTGTCTTGCAGCTTTTGGCTTGATGTAGCCACAGAACTTCCCTTTAAAGAACAGTAATGTCTTTCAAACCCGTTTGATCTGTCAAGTAGGTGTAGAAGCTTGTGTCAGACATGAAGAAGAGAGCAGATTCAGCTCTGACAGATGATGCAAATACAGTGAAGTTAATTGACTTCGCCAGGGGAGAAAATTCTTCCTCCCAATTATGTCAAATGCCAGACAACTTTCCAGAGGTGGGGAGGGAAACATGCCTAAAGGACAGTACTGACACTGTGCTTTTCTAGTAGGTGCTTGCTGTGCTTTATTTTTATTTTTACTTTTTTTATTATTTAAGCTTTCAGGCATAAAATAGTCAACTACCTCAACTGCCTCTTTGTTTTGGGATTCTCAGACCTCATAAATCCTTTGCCCTTCTGTGGTCCTTGTAGGGTTTTCTGTCTGTTTTTTTTGAAGATAAAACCTTTCAGGAGACTCTGTGAGGCAGGGAGGTTCTGGGCTTCTTATTTTTCTGCCACTTTTAGCTGTTCTGCTTCTTTGGCTTCATATTGGTACAATTTAAACTCTGTCAGAGTCAATAGGTTTCTGTCACATTCTAAGTTTTTAGTGTTTGGAAGGCAGAGGAGAGGACTGAGCTCTCGACTTTGTTTGTTAATCCCTGGTCAGGTCTGTAGCCTGTCTCCTGTATGAACCTCTGCAGTTTTGTGTTCCAGCACCACATGATTCTTTTACAGAAATTTCCTGTCAGTGCAGAAGGAGCCAGCAGGGCTGTCATGGTAGGGGTTATTGTTTTGAGGAATAAAACTCCCATTTTCTCCACTCTGACACCTTTTCCTCCCTCAGCTCCATTTTTGGTTTCAGGTCATGGGGTTTTCCACTGCAGCTCGAGTGTTACTGCCAAGAAATGATAGATAAAATAAATAATAAAAAGGGATTGATGTTGGCAACTTTTTGTTCTCTCTCATCTTCTCCTGAGGCTGTGGTGGATGACTGAGCACAGTGGTGTGCAGGTCATGCCTGTGTGTGTGTGCACACGTTATACAAACACTTAGACACCCAACAGGGTGTCTGCACCGTGATTAACAGAGTCTGTGTCTCTAGGACACGTGCAAGTTCATCCCTAGTAACCCAACTGCATTCCCTCTCTCCAGTAAGTACTGTAGGTAGTCACATGTGGCAGCAGAGCAAAGATAAAACTGCTGCAGGAGTTGGTTTTTGCAGGCTGAGAAGTCCTGCCTGGCTGGCAAACGTGAGGTTTCTGCCCACTGGATGAGTTTGTGTCTCACTGGGTGATGCCCTGTAAGTCACCAAGGCTGAGGATGGTCACCCTTAATTAAGTCTGCAAGGTGATCAGCATTTTTATGGGGGAAAAAAGAACAAAAGAAATCACCACTCTGTCTTCATGTTTCTTTCACTGTGAAGGTGGAATCTGTTTCCAACATTGTTGTCTTTTGTGGTCCAACTTTGCTATATATAACCAGCCTTTTTTTGTTTCACTGTTCAGTAACTCTTACAGCTTTTTCAAGGGTACATTGGTAAATCTGACAGTGTTTGTTTTATGTGGTTGGGATTTTTGGTTGTTTATTGCTGGGTTTTGCCTAAGAACATAAATGCAAGTGCATTGTACTAGACACTGTACAGCAATATAAGGGTGTGAGAGGGACAGTCCATGCCTGAAGCTGCCTGAAAGTGGAGGATTCCACCTTTAAAAGAAAAAAATAACATGCAATGGTAACAAACCATCTCCCTTTTATTTCTCCTGCACTTGACTCTCTTCCTGCTAAATGTGGCAATGCTATCAAAACTTTTCATTCTTATGGCTTCTCCCTGTCAGTGTAACTGTTCCAGACCTTTCAGTAGCCAAGAGCTCTGTTCTGTTGGTGGGTTCCAACTCTTTACTCATCCTTACATCTGGCTTTGTTGCCTTAAACCCCAGATACTTTCAGATTGACACAATATTGATCACAGTTGCATTTGGTTAAATTTGAGGTTCGTTTATATAAGTCAACGATGCGATTGCATGTGACACTTTTTTGGACATCAGGCATTCATTATCTTTGAAATGATTTTTTTGAGACACTTTCTTCAGCTGCTAAATGTATTTCTATTAAAATAAGCCCTTAGTGTGCATCATTGGGATTTGGAATCCTGGTAAGTTTGTTTTTTCACAGTTCTTGGAGTGTGCTTTCAGTTTAGCTAAACTAAACACCATTCTATTTAGGGCATAATTTTAAGAATATTTTTTGTAATTCTGGCAGCAAATGCTGTGACACTGTAATTATGCCATAAGCATTCAGTGTTTATCCATCATAAACTGGCTGTAATCCCAGCTCTGGAATACAGCTTTCTTGTTGCTCTTGATTCTTCAAGTGAAGGGGTAATTTTATCCACAGAAATGATTTCTTAAGGAAATCCACCATTTGGGTTAGTTACACACCACATACTCTTCAAAAAGAAGTCTGTCTTTCCCTCTGAAGTCATAAATTATTTTTGCAGTTTTCTTAACATGTGTAAAGTCATGATTTTTGAAGGTTTCTTCACTTTTAAGTTTGAGTTGAGCAGCAGATACTGTCCAGAAACACTCAATTCTTGCATATATTAAAATATTGTTCTCATTTAACCATCTAAAATTAAAACTGGAAACTGGTTAAACCAATACAGCCTAGTGTTGTTGACATACCTGTTGTGTATTGTGGGTGTCAAAGCAAAACAGGACCCAGTGGTACACCCCAGGGGTCAATACTGGGACCAGTACTGACTGGCCTCTTTGTTCCCACCTGGCTATGGGAAGGAGCTGCACCCTCAGCAAGTTTGCAGGAGATACTAAGTCCATAGGAGCAGCTTGTGCACCAGATGGTTGTGTTGCCCTTCAGAGGGACCTCGACAGGCTGGAGAAATGGTGTCACAGTAATCTCATAAATTCAGCAAAGGGAAGTGCAGAGTCTTGCACCTGGGGAGGAATAACCCCAAGCACCAGTACAGACTCGGGGCTGACCTGCTGGAAAGCAGCTCTGCAGAGAAGGACCTGGAGCTCACCATGGTGACCGTGAGCCCACAGTGTGTCCTTGTGGGAAAGAAATGCCACCAGCCTCCTGGGCCACATCAGGCAGTGCTTTACCAGGTCAAGGGAGTGGTGATTCTTCTCTGCTCAGCACTGGTGAGGGACACATCTGCAGTGCTGGGTCCAGTCCTGGGCTCCCTGGTGCAAGAGATGTGAGCACACTGGAGTGAGTTAGGGTTGGGGCATATGTTGTGTGTGATGAGATTCAGGGAGCTGGAACTGTTTAATCCAGAGAAGGAAGACTTGGAAGGATCTTATCAATGTAAATACCTGGTGAAGAGCAGGGAGTGAAGCAGACAGAGCCAGACTCAGTGATTCCCTGTGAGAGGGCAAGAGGCTGTGGACACAAAATTAAATACGTGGAATTCCGTTAGAATACATTTCCTGCGAGAGAGGTCAGGACACAAAATTAAATACGTGGAATTCCATTAGAATACATTTCCTGCAAGAGAGGTCGAACACAGGAACAGGTTGTCCAGAGATTTGTGAAGTTTTCCTCCTTGGAGGTGCTAACACTTGACTGGACACAGCCCTGAGCAACCTGCTTGAGCTGACCCTGCTGAGCAGGGAGGCTGAACTGATGGGTCTCCCTGGATGGAATGGTCTCCCTCTGTGCCTTCCAGCCTCAACACTTCCTGCTGCTACAGCCTTTATCTGTCTGCTCTGACTCTGCATGGCAAGATGAGAAAATGTCATCAAATAATCTGGTATGTAGAGATAGATATGTGTGGTATGACAGATGTATATGATATATAGAGAAAGACTTGTAAAATAACTGTGGATATTAAAATGAAGATATTATTTCTCTCAAATTGAGAACTTCTACAGCAGAATCCACTAGAAAGTGTCTTTTTGTCAGCAATCTGCCTTTGACTTCTTGGTTCCTTTTTGCAGTGGTCTCAGGGGTTGACCATGAGGATGACCCAGCAGTTTCTAAAGCAGTGTGTTAGATGCTGAGGCTTGAGTTGCCCTCAGGTGTGGGCTTGGTAACATGAAGTCAGTGGAGATGCATTGGTGTAGGACACAGTGAGTAATACAGCTGTGAGTCACCCTGAGATTTCAGAGGTGATCTAGGGTTAAATTGGCTTTCTTTGTGCATCTCCCTGTCAATTCTGTACTTTCAATATCAAGTTTAAAACATTCCAGAAAGAAACACATACTGAAATAAAAAGCTGCTACTTCTCAGAAAAGTGAGGCAAATTGTCATAATGTCCTGCTGGTCCTACTGGAGTGGTCAGGCTCCTGTGTCTGCTTTTGGAGAGGGACAGCTGGGGTGGAGGGAGCATTGGTCTGACCTAGTACAGCTTTCCTTACCTTAAACACCTTTCTCTAGCTCTTACTCAGGGTACAATCCTGAGCTTGGACAATGCCAACCAGATAATAATCCAGTTGTCTGTAGCACAGCAAATGGCTTTGCTGTTTTGTAGCAAAAAGCAAAGTGTCTGTTGTGCCTTTGATCTCTGAAGTGCTCTCATGTGGTGAGATCATCTTGAGGAAGCACTAACAGGCCTTTCCTTGAATTCTGTATTTAACTCGATGTAAAAGGTAGAAGGAAAAATGGAATTGAATGTGTACTTACTGTGATAATTCATTTCAGTCAGCAATTAGCTTTCTTTTCAAAGCTCCTGCACAGGACTTGGTATTGGAATGGGATATTGGCAAATGACTTTATTAGTTTTCACTGAAAATTAATATGTCTGTCAGCTTTTCACTCTGGGGCTCGTTTTGCTCTCCAGATCAGTAGGACTGCTGGCTTCCCTTTGAAAGCTAATTTTCTTTATCAGTGTATTTGCTTATGTGTCTTTAATCCTTCCAGTTACTGCTTTAGATGATGTGGGAAGGGGAAGAACACTTGGTCCCTGAAGGTTGCTGTAAGCCAGTCATTGCTGGTATGAATGAAATATTTCCATATACACCATAAAACTTTAGCTCAAAGAAAGTCTTGAGAAGTTAAAATAATGGTAAATATTCTGTAGACTAACTATTGCAAGGGCTAAATAGCCTGGCCTTGATCCAGGGAGGCACTTAACAATGTGCTTAACTTTAAGCGCATCGAATATTCTTACTGGCATGAGTGAAAAATCAATGAGACTACTCACATGCTTAAAATAAGACATGTGCTTAAGTGTCTTTCTGGACCTCAGCCAGAGTGTTCAGCCTGCAAGATGGGCTGAATTCTAACTGTGGGCAAAAGCCAGTAGTGTTTCATTTTGCTTGTCTTGTGCCTTTCTGAGGAATTCATTGATATTGTCTGTGTTTATTTTAATTGGCCTCCATTTCCCATCTAAGCCCTACCAGCTCCAAAGCTCTGGGAGTAAAATAGATGTGCAACTTAGGGCTGTCAAACAGCTTGTCAGGGGTAGTACTTAGACTGTATATATTGCTCCAGAGCAGGAACTGAACTTCAGAAAAGCTGGGAAAAGATGAGGTGAAACATGATTGTTTTCTTTGGTAGCCAAGTTTTAATATAGGGAGAAAATGAAGAGGAGAGAAGAGAAGGGCTGGTGACACGTCGCACCTTTTCAGTTAACATAGTTGCTTCTTAGGAAACATTAAAGAATGCAGACAGATGCATTAATAATCCACTGGCAGTGGCTGTAGCCTTGGCAAGTCAGCTTTCCTACCTACTATTGATTTTTCTGACTCTCAGGCAGCAATTTGCAATGGGTGGTGTGATCCCTCGCCCTCAAAACGGGCAGGGAGATGAGTTGTCAGGGCCAAAAGAATTTTTACTTTCTAACCAATCCCTCCTGTTTCTTCAACAGCATCTTTTCCTGCTTAGATGACAATTTCCACTGCTGACAACTGTGAATGATAAAATATACTATATTTAAACACAAAGAGCCTCCATGGCTGGAGGTGCAAAATAACCCACCCCAATGCTCTAAGCTCTGCTTTGGCACCAGCTGCACTTGGGGAACCCAACCCTAAAGTGCTGTAAATCTGAGGTGCTACTGGTTGGCAAGTGGAAAAGCAGCACAGCCATGGGCATCAAGAAGAAACCTTTGCTGTCCTGTATGTCTAAGGAAATAGAGTGTTGATCTTCCTCCATCCCTTTTTTGTTTTCAACATCTAGACATTGCTTGTCTTCCACTTTCCCTCCCTGTGTTCATGGCTTCCTCCTTCCATCCAGCACTGCTCTTTGCTTTCTTTTCTATCCAGGTTGTTATAGCCCACACAGCAGATTCTTCTGCCTTGAAGTGTGTTTGCTGATACTTCTTCACCTGTCTTTTGCTGGGAATTAAACGTTTTGTTTCGTTATATAGATTTGATTTATACTAGGTGAGAGAGGAATTTAAGAGTAGTTGAAAAGAGAGTGATCAGGATAATGGAAAATGGGGCATAAATTTTTTTAAAGGGTTAAATATGTAAAACCAGAAGAAATCATGGAATTTTATATGTAATTGCTAAAGTATCTGCTGAAAATGCATCTCCATGAAGGAGCAGCTGCCATTTTTAGCAGACCTTTCCCACAGTGGCTCTTGAGCAGTTTTGAGTGAGTTTGCTTGTAGGTTGTTGGTTTTCTTTCAGCTGCAAAGTGTGCTTGCTGTAGCACTCCAGGCTGGGATTCAAGTGTGTTTCAAGGTAACTCTCAGTGTATATTTTTATTGTGAACTTGGCCATTTATTTCCTTCAACTGTGAATTCCTCTTTTACTTGAGTAAAAGGTTAATCGAATCACCTGTCACATACTGCAGTTCATCTGAATTGAATGGGAGGTTTAGAAGGTGTATTCACATTCAGGGATAGCCTTTTAAACACGATGTGCACTAAGGATATCAGAGCCAGAATTAGAACTGGAAGAGTGGATGGAAAATGGGATTTTAGAGCTGTTTTGCTTTCCACTTAGCTTTTCTAAAATCAAGCTGGAGCCTAGGTCTGAGTATATCTGTCTGCAGGTGTCTTCAATGTGCCAGAGCCTTCTGCCACCTAGTGTTCCTGGGAGCTCTCCTCAGCAGAGTTTGGCCTGGGAATGTACTAAATGTCACTATTTATTAGCAATCCCTACAAGTGCAGGGCACTCTCTGAACGCTGGAACATGCAGTTTCTGCACCAGAGGGTTTCAGAATCAGTTCAGTCAGTAGACACACCTTCTGTGGATACAGTTTTTGAGTGGAGTTGTTAACAACTAACCCATGGAGAATTTCAGCAGTTGTGAATGTCACTGCTCTGTAACAACTCTGTTAGCACTTCTCTCCCCCCAGTGAAACTAAGGGATTCTGCCTAACTCAGCACGCTCCTGCTTTGGTATCTGTGCTCCTACTGGTTCAGAATGTTGGATTAGATTGAAAGCAGCAGAGAATAAAAATTAATTTAACAGAAATGATATAAAATAAAGAACAATGCCATTTATAGACACTTAACGCACTATCATTTTAGAAGAGTAAAATGAAGATCTCCTATCATCACTGCCTTTTCCCCACTAGAAATTCTCCCAGGACACAAGGGAGAAGGACAATAAAATTCAGAGGATTATACCCAGATTTCACAACAGAATTGTCAAACTGTTAAAATAGGAAAATAGGCTTAATGATGCATTATATGTAAGCCAAATAATAATAATACTAGCTCCTATCCTATGCTGATGGCTAGGAGGAAACTGCCTAGGATTGAAGGAGTGGTGTTTTTCCCTTCATTCCTCTGCAAAAACTATTTTCAAGAGAACAGAGCAGCTCTTTCCCCTCCTCCCCCACCTCGGAGAGCTGTGTGCCTGCCCTGTGACACAGAGTGGGGCTCCAGGGTTCCTCTGCAGGTTGGTGTTTGGGAGCTCAGCCATAAGGCTGCACATGACTGGGGCAGATGCTTCCAATTCTTGGCCCATCCGTGGTTTGGAGGAGAAGCCTCACAACTAGCTCTTGCCCTCTTTTCTCCCTCCCACCTCTGCCAGGCCTTGCTGAGGAGCAAACGCCAGCATGGCTGAGAGCTGTAAACTTGATCCTCAGCATCAGGCTGAAGTGCTGACCTGAGCAGCAGCCGCCAGGACCTGAGGCAGCAGAGGGTCTCTTGCATTAGAGCATTACTCAGCTGCAATACCAGGCGACCTGTTTTCACCTTCTTTTGACCTGAACAATACCATCTTCTTTAAATACTGTCATTCAAACTGTAATCCCTTTGCTTTCAACAATTATACTTTTCAAATACTGCCTAAAGAAAATAACTTTGGGTTTTTATCTCAAATGAATGACTACAAGCACAGAGGAAACTTGCTCTGAGCTCGTAGTTATTCATTCGAGATAATTATTAGGTTTGGCAGCTTACTTATCTGATCAGTATCAGAGGTTAAAAACCCTCTAGAAATTCTTGTGCATCTTGTGCTGTTTTGTTTGAGTTATATCGAACTGGAGCTACCACACAGTGTGAATTCACTGCGTCTCGGTCAGGACAGAGGATGCTGTGTCACAGTGAAAGCAGAAGAGACTGGCTGACCTGGGGAGCCTGTATTTCAGAGCTGAGTTTATATGCAGCTTCTTCTGTATACAAATGATGCTTTTTCCATCAGCAGTGATTTGGGGTCAAAGCCTGTGGCCGTGCCTGACAGCCAAGTCACCCAGGGGCTCTTTCTTCCCCTGCTGAGACCAAAGCACAATCCTTCAGTGCAAGAAAAACTCTAAAAGCATGCTGGCCAGTCTGTTTTCCAGCCTTGGGCCCAAAGTCAGAGTTCTTACCAGAGCTCCTGGGGCAAAAATCTCTCCCCTCTGCTTGCAGCAGGCCATCCTGGACTCTGCAGTTGTGGTCCTCATCTGGTGGGGTGGCAT
>NW_008669961.1:0-19790 GCF_000695815.1 Acanthisitta chloris | reverse complement strand
CGCCCGCAGAGCCGCTGGAACTGCCGCTGGAGCTCGGAGGTGCCGTTCGTTTCACCGGCTCTCCTCGGGCGTTGTGTTCGCTGCCGCGAACTTGGGAGAAAGGGAGTGTAGTGTCGCTAAGGCTGGAGTTACTGTCAGGTCTTTGCTATGTGGGTGCTGGAGCATCTCCCCTATGAGGACTCCCTGAGGGAGTTGGGGCTGTTCAGCCTGGAGAAGAGAAGACTATGTGGAGACCTCAGAGCAACTTTTCAATATCTGAAGGGCCTACGAGGAGCTGGAGAGGGACTCTATGTTAGGAGCTGCAATGATAGGACAAGGGCTAATGGGTTCAAACTGAAGGAGGGAAAGTCTAGGTTGAATGTGAGAAAAAAGTCTTCTACTCTAAGCGTGGTGAGACACACTGGTTGTTTCTTAGCAAAGCTGTACTGCCATCGCTAAAACATCAGGCCATGTTCTGCAGTCTGTATTTTATGTCATATGACAGCAATGTATCCATAAATGGTGCATCCTATTGCCACAGTCAGGGTTAGAATAGTAGGTTAGAGAAACTGACCCAGGAGGGTATTTCTTGTGGGTTTATTATATTTAAAACACTGGAGATGGCAACAGTCCCTCAGATAGCTGCTGTAAGGAAGTTAGATGCATGGATACCTCAGAGCAAACTTTAAGTATCTGAAGGTGCTGCAGGGGAGCTGGGGAGAGATTCTTTGTTAGGAGCTGCAGTGATAGGACAAGGGGTAATGGGTTCAAATTGAAGGAGGGGAAATTTAGGTTAGATATTAGGAAAAAGGTTTTTACTCTAAGGGTGGCAAGACACTGGCACAGGTTGCCCAGGGAAGTGGATGGCTGCCCCCTGGTGGTGTTCAAGGCCAGGCTGGATGAGCCTTGAGCATCTTGATCTAATGAGGAGGTGTCCCTGCCCAGGGCAGGGGGTTGGGACTAGTTGTTCTGTAAGGTCCATTCCAACCCCTAAATTCTGTGGTTCTGTATTTTTATTACACTTACAAAGTTGGACTCCGTGGTCCTCTTGGGTTCTGGCCACTGAATGAGTATGAGTATCAGACAAATACTGAGACATTTAGTTCAGATGGAAATGGTGACAACAAAGTAACTGGCAAAGCCTCTGTTCTTCAAAACCCAGACATTGCAGGGTGAAAGTATGGATTTTCCTAGGGGATTGGGGTATCCTTGGGGAGTTTGAGGTATTCCTGGCAGGTTTGGGGTGTCCTTGGGGGGTTTCCTTCCAGCTCTGAATATTCTGTGATTCTGCAAAACATTAAAGCTGTTTTAAAGTATTTTACAGGCCTTACACTAACAGCTTTATTAAAGGAATTAGTGCCTTGCAAGTGGTTTAGGAGTTGGACTTGCTGATCCTTCCTGGGTCCTTCCCAACTCAGGACATTCTGTGGTTCCATTATTGATTAAAGCAGTTGTTCAAAATGTTTTTATGGTTACCATTTGTGTTCTCAAATATTATTTTTTTAAAACTCCAAGTTTATTAGCCTATTTGTATTATTGTAATGCAGGATTTTAGTATGGGCCAGGCAGGAGGCTGTGGGCTCACCCCAAGGCACTCTGTCCCCTGTGCTGCTCCCTGACCCTGAAATTGGGTAAAAAGGTAGAAATTGCATAGTGTTGTTACATAAGCCAATGGAAATTGCCCTCAGGGCTATAGTAAGCTCAGGGTTATCAAGTCCTCCAGTTTTATGGATTTTTGCCCTTGCTGACAGTGCAGGATTTATTTTTTTGGCTGGGGTTGAGGGTTATGCTTGTTTGAAACAGCTAAATCTGGTATGGTGTTTGCTAAGCCTGTTCAGCAGTGAGCTGAAAATAATCCACCTGGCACAAGTGAATAATCAAACCCTTGCTTTCAGATGGAGCAACACTGAAGGGAATTGATGAAAGCAATGCCCTGGTCCTGCCAGCAAAAAAAGCAAAGAAGAAGAAAGCTGTGAGTGTTGTGCAACAGCAGAAGAAACCCTTGAGCAAGAAACAGAAGAAAAACCTGCAGAAGATTTTGGAGCAGAAGGAGAAGAAAAAACAGGTATGTTGCTGCTTGCTTTGTGACTTCTCTTAAAAGGCTAATTGAATGTCAGTGGGTGAAGATGGGCAGGTGGTGAGGGTTCCCTTGTGCTGTGACACTGCAGTCCCTGGTAGGTGGTGCAGGTGCTGTCCTGGTGTGGAAGCTGAGGTTGGTGATGGCTCTGTGGGGCCAGTGAGTGGTTTGGGGGTGTGAACTGTCAGGAACACGCAGGTGCTGAAGGTTATGTTACAACAGCATCACCCACCCCTTTGCTGGACATTGTGGCAAAGATGCCACCACCCATGGGCTCCTGAGCACAGTTCCAGTGGGGAAGAGCATTCCTATCCCTCTCAGTGGATCAGATGTTGCAGGAACTTATCATTTCTGTATTCTGGTTCCCATTCTGTCTTTGACCCTGGCTGAATGCAGAAGTGCTGTGAAGTACATCCCTGAGAGAGTCAGTGACATTATTACATTTTAAATCACTCTGTGAGACAAGTTGTGTGAGCAGCTTTGTCCTGCTGCAGAAAGCAAACCTTGATTCTCCCCTAACTGCTGCTTCCAGTGCCTCTGAAATACTTAGCTCCAGCTCTTCTCTACTTTCTCTGTGGAAATAGAGCTTTTCTGTCTTTGTAAAACCTTTCCAGGCAAAATTGCTGTTCCTTTTACTGTTTGAATAATGGCCCTGACAAAGGAACTCTGATTTTGGAGGTAGTTTAAAACTGTGGCTGTCTGACCTCCTGCCAGCACCATGTCCCACGTGAGGGAGTTAAGGGAGGCTCCCATGGCTCCAGCCCTCATTCCAGCATTTCAGTTCAAATCCATTTTCTTTGAAGGATGCAGCTGAGCTGCTCATTGTAGTGATGGAGGGTCAAGTCCCCATTTCTATTTTTGCTCTAGTGCAGGGCTGAAATCTTCATGGGGAACCATCTAGCAGCAGGAAGGTCTTTACGACTCCACAGCAGGATTTGCCAAAGCACAGAGCACACCCTGTAGTGCTCAAGAGCAAGTCTTGAAATGAAATTATTTCTTGGTGACAATAAGCACTGATTTGGGTTGTTTTTCCTCAAATAGAGAGCTGAGTTGCTGAACCAGCTGAATGAGGTCCAGGCTTCTGAGGCAGAAATGAAACTCCTGTTCACTACTTCCAAGCTGGGTGTTGGGGAACGCATGTATCAGGCCAAAAGGTAAAGTGTTTCGGGGGCAGAACCACTGTAGTTGAACAGCAACATTCTGAGCTGCTTTTCCTTGATTTACTTCTGTTCTTGCTGTGTAAAGGCTCCTCAGAATGGGTAGAGTGAAATAATTTTCTATTTTTATCTGATTATATGGTGGTTATTTTCTTGTTGAGAGGGTGTTAGTTAAAAGAACTTTCATAAGGGATGAGGTGGGTGACAGTTAGATCTGTAGCCTCTTACAAATGCTGTTAAACTACAAAATTGGTTTACTTGCTTCTTTTGTATTGTGAAACATCTATCATTTGGTCCTTAGTTACTAGATTTGTCAAGAGATGGATTTAGCAAGAGCTGCATTTTGGCAGAAGTTGAAACAAATTAAACAACAAAGATGCCTTCAGAAGAAATGAATAAATATCAGGATAGGGTGTACTTGGAAATGAATCCAGCAATCAGCTCAGCTGAGTTGATTAAAGCAATTGTAAGAATGAAGATCCTGGTTTGTGTGGAAGATGTATGTGGCTGGAGAACGTTGACCAAAACACAGTTCACATGCTGATGTTTTGTTCTAGGGTGATGCAGGAGCCAAGGACTGACATGCCGGGGAAGATCAGGAGCATCAGTGGTGCAAACAAGAGGAAGCACAGCTCAGGTTCAGAATCGGAGCCTGAGGAAGAGCCCAGTAGCTCTGAGGAGGAGGAGGAAGAGCAGAAACAAGAAACTGAGAAGTCCTCAGGCAGTGCTGTGAATGCTGCTGAAAAGCCAGAGGAAGGAGTGAGGAAGGCAGTGGCTGACCAGCCACCAGCTGCTCCCACTGTGCCTGTGTCCCAAACAGCCTCCAGCAAACCATCCTGCAAACCTGCAGTTTTCATCCCAGTGGACAGGTCTCCTGAGATTCAGGTGAGGCTCTGGGAACAGTCAAGTGCTTATCAAGGGGTTGGAAAGGATGATTTTTCCCATCAGATTGGGTCCCTGAAGACACTGTAGCAGTATCTTGTGTGTCTTGCTAATCCAGCACAACAGCAGAGTGCACTCAGGGACCTTGGCCTGGAAAGTGGTGCAGGTCCATGTCTGAGCTTTAAGCCTCTCTCTAAGCAGAAAAAAGATTTGGATTGTTTTAGGATATAAGCATTTTTCTCTATGTATCAGATCTATTAGCAGTCTTTAATCACTGCTGGGAAATCATGTGAAGTCACTTTCAGCTTTCCATTATGTTGTATCTTGTGCTAGAAGGGTTTATCCCATCTGTTGTAGGCAAGGTGTCATGTAGAAATGGGAAAAGCTCTGTGTGTGTCTGAGCAGACAGTACAGTAGTGAAATGAGTTTTCCCTTGAAGTGCTACAATCAGAAACTCAAAGGACTCTGAAGTTTCACAAGTCAAAACACAGGGTTTGCCAGCTGCTTTCTGGGAAGCTGCTTTTTGGAAGAAGACTTTGATTTTTTGGACATGCTGGTGTGATATTACTTGTTTAGAGCTTTTTGTGCCACAAAGCTGCAGAATTCCTTTCTGTGGGTTTTATGGACTAAGGAAGGTAACAGCTTTCAATCCTGAGGAAAACAAAAAGGCAGTGAGAAACAATGCAACTAAAACATGTGTTTTATATTGTTTAGGAAGCAAGACTAAAGCTCCCAATCCTTGCTGAAGAGCAAGTCGTCATGGAAGCCATTAATGAGAATCCCATTGTGATCATCTGTGGAGAGACTGGAAGTGGTAAAACCACACAAGTGCCTCAGTTTCTCTATGAGGCTGGTTATGCCAGGTAGGATTTTGTATACAGCAGATGGAATTAGGGCAATTCAGGCAGAGCTCAGTCACTTCTGATGTGGCTGAACTGTTTTGTGCAGAAGAGCTTTAATGTCTGCCCATCTCAGAGTTTAACTTCTGCTTGTAGAAGTTTGATTTTACCTCTGCAAGAAAATGTGTTTGTTTCTTAAGAATATCTTTGAAAATAGCTGTGGTTCATCACTTGGTGACATTTATGAGCTTGGGCACATTGTAAGATGCTTCTTGTGAGCTGCATCAAGGTGCAGCCTACTGCTGCCCCAGCCTGGGTTCTTCTGAAGTGGATCCCATTTCCAGAGGGATGTCCAAGGGGTCTGGAGTTCAGTGAGCTGGAATTAGAGAGTCAACATCTGGACAAAAAGCATTTCTATGATCCAGTCATCTTCAGACTGATAGATATATGATTGGCATATAATAGAAGGGAATCCCAAAGCTTTCTGTCTTTTTCTTCTAACTGTAACTAAAAGTGATGCTGTGAGTGATGCTTCTTAGTCTAGAACCATTGTGTAGACATCCTGTAGTCACCTTTCATAGAATCATAGAATCAACCAGATTGGATGAGACCTCAAAGATCATCCAGTCCAACCTTACCGTGGTTACTAGACCATGGCACTAAGTGCCACATCCAGTCTCATCCTGAAAACCTCCAGGGATGGTGAATCCACCACCTCCCTGGGCAGCACATTCCAATGCCTGATCACTCTCTCCCTAAAAAATCTCTTCCTAATAACCAGCCTAACCCTGCCCTGGCAGAGCTTGAGTCTGTGCCCTCTTGTGCTGCTGCTGGTTGCCTGGGAGAAGAGACCAACCCTCACCTGACTCCAACCTCCTGTCAGGGAGTTGCAGAGGGTGATAAGGTCTCCCCTGAGCTTCCTCTTCTCCAGGCTGAACACCCCCAGCTCCCTCAGCCTCTCCTCATGGCACTTGTGCTCCAGTCCCTTCACCAGCCTCATTGCTTTTCTCTGGACCTGCTCCAGCACCTCAATGTCCCTCCTGAGCTGAGGGGCCCAGAACTGCACACAGTACTCAAGGTGTGGCCTCACCAGCGCTGAGTCCAGGGGCAGAATCATGTCTCTTTAAAAAAAACAACCCAACCCCTTCTTTTCTTTCCTTCTGCCCTTCAGTCCCAGCGGTGCCGTTGGGATCACGGAGCCACGGCGCGTGGCTGCAGTGTCCATGTCTGAGCGAGTCGCTAAGGAAATGAACCTGTCACACAGGTGAGCAGAAAAAAAACCCTGAGTCCTTGCTAGGAAGGTGCCACTGAGATGCTCTGTATATGTCATGGACTCTCTGTTTTTCCCTGTGCTTCTTCCTGTGGCTGCCCTGGTGTTTCCTCCCAGAGTGGTTTCGTATCAAATCCGATACGAAGGGAATGTTACAGATGAAACACAGATCAAGTTCATGACAGATGGTGTGCTGCTGAAAGAGATTCAGAAGGTAAGCTGTCCTCAGTGTTATAAAAGTGTGAAGTTATCAAATGGAAGTGTTTGTGTAGCTGGCAAGAGTGGCCAGTTGCTTTGCATCGATTTCTTGCCAACCTTTCAAAGGAAAATCCCTTTCAGCACCAGAGTTTCATTTTATCTCAACCCTTGATACTCCTGCCCAAATCCCAAAACATTAGGTTATCTTACTATGGAAAATGAGAGCAAGGAAGAGACTCTTGGGAACTAAGCTGCTCCATGTAGGATAAATGTATTAAACTGCTCTCAGATGTGTAAGGGATACAGCCTTGAGGATGGGAATCAGGTTTGTAGAGCTGCAGGGTGTCCTGGCTTAAAGGTGTCCTTGGGTGAGGCTTCCTGTGGTGAAATTGATCTCTCTTCCCAGGATTTTATGCTTTCCAAGTACAAAGTCATTATCATTGATGAAGCCCACGAAAGGAGTATGTACACTGACATCTTGATTGGCCTCTTGTCTCGCATCGTGCCGCTGCGTCACAAGGTGAGGAGCAGTGTCACACTCAGGTGTGGGGAGAGAGGGGTTGGATGTGAAGAGACTGTGGCAGGAGGGACTCTGTGATGTGGAAGTTCATGGCAATCTCACATAAATGATGGAATAAGCAATACAGAGCCTACAAGAAGGGGAAAACAGTGCCTATCAGAACCAACAGATGACTTTTCAGGCAAGATCCAATTCCTTTGAGATGCCATGAGATATAGGTAGATAATTGAACCCCAGCAACCTGGTAGAAATCACAATACTTCTTGTTGCAGTGGCATAAGCTGCCAGCAGCAGTGCTGGGGAGGAGATGTGTGGGGCACAGCATGACAGGTTTGTGTCCCTGCAGAAAGGACTTCCCCTGAAGCTGATCATCATGTCAGCAACTCTTCGTGTGGAGGATTTCACTGACAACAACAGGCTGTTTGCTGTTAAACCTCCTGTCATCCAGGTACTGTTCTCCTCCCTGGGATGTGTGTCAGATGTAGTGGCAGAAGTACAGGGTGACCTTTATAAAACCAGCTACAAAACAGGGACTCTCTAATCTTTCCAGTTGGTGCTGAAACCTTGCAGATACCAATTTAAAAATAGTTATTTTGTTATAGGCTATTGTTTCTTTTGGGACTGAGTGTTTTGCTTTCCACTTTTATCAGAAAACCACCCTGGCAGAATCTGATTATCTTGAAAAGGTTATGGTTCAGGAGAACTAGAAAGCTTCAATCTGAGTCGATGATCTGAAAGGGAGAAAAGCTTTGGTCTCTAGCTTGGGTTTATGGTGTTCAAGGTAGACAACACCAGTAACTTCAGTGGGTCTGGTGTTTTGTAGGCTCCCAAAACCAAGAGCTGAAGAGAAATATGGAGTGAGCTATTCTAGTTCTCCCATGAACACTTTAGTGTTTGTGCTGGAGTTATGCCAGCAAACAAACCCTTTCTTTGTATTCCCTCTCCAGGTAGATGCAAGGCAATTCCCTGTAACCATCCACTTCAACAAGAAGACCCCCCTGGATGACTACAGTGGGGAATGTTTCAGGAAAGTGTGCAAAATCCATCGAATGTTGCCCTCAGGTAAGGTCACTGCTGAGAACCTCTCCAATTCTGTGCACTTAACATGTCTAAAGTTATTAAGTTGGTTTTATTTTGGGAGGATTTTTTTTTCTTTACCTGATTTTGTTTTGGGGTGAGTTTTTTTTGTAAGCTGAATGTGGGGCTGCGATGATGTGTTGTTTGCTTGTACTTAGAAGATTTTCCTTGTGAAAACTGCCCTGAAATTAAATCATAAGTTAACCCTAGTGTGCTTAGGGAGTGGTAGGAGACAGATGCAGTCAAACACCTTGTTCCTCCTTGTTGCTTCATGATCTATTTGACCTGTCTTTTGTCAGGAATGGGCTCTGAAGCTTTCCAAGGTGCAATACCTGTGCTGAGCTTCGGTGGTTTCTTCTCTTGTAGGTGGGATTTTGGTGTTTTTAACAGGCCAGGCAGAAGTTCACTCTCTCTGCAGAAGACTAAGAAAAGCCTTCCCATACCAAAAAAACAACACTGCAGGTAATGCAATAGAATACAGGACTGTTAAACTCAAGTTATCCCACTGAGAAGTGAGCTTGATTTGCACCTCAGAATATGAGCTTTTATTTCATAAACACAAAAACCAAGGCTTGGGGGAAAGGCTCATTGTGGATGGTTTTCATGACTGGTCATTAAGTTTGTGCTGGTTTGAGTCTGGGAAAAGGTTTATGTGTAATCCCTTTGAGTTCCCCAGAATCCATTGCATTTCTTCCCTTACTCTGTTGGGAATTAAAGAGGAAATGCTGCTGTTTATTGGTGACTTATTTTCAGGTGACTGGAATTTCCAGAATAATTCTGACATCGCTCAGCAAATTGTATCCTAAACTTCAAGACACACAGTTGCTGTGCTTTGCTGTTGATCCTCCTTGATAATTCCTAAATGGAATTATAACATGAAATTTGTGTGTCATCCCTGTCCCCTCTGCCTTTAGTGTAACTTTTGGCTTCTTTCACACTGTGACACTTTGCAGCCCCAAAAAGGTGGGAGTGGGACCAGACTCCTTGCACTGCCTTTCCAAGAGCAAAGCATGTTCAGCTAACAGTTATCCCACTGGCTGTGTTTGTAGGAGGAGAGGATGACAAAGAAGACTCGGTGGAAGAAATGAGAAAATTTAAAAAATCGAGGAAGCAGAGGAAAGTTATGGTAATGTGTGATGGCTAAGATTCCTCCAAGAGACAGGAGGGAGCAGGTTCCTCCCTGCAAACAGTGCTGTGGTGCAGCTGTGTTCAGCTTCTCTTTTAGACTTGCATGAAGCCCTGTAGCCAACACATGTCCCCTCAGGAGTTGCAGTACTGCCCACACTGCTGACTGCTGCATCAGGAGCAACAGAGTGCTAAAATGGATGGTATGGGCAGGACATTGATTTTTTTGGTTGAGTACTGGCCATTAAACCTTTAATGAAAGGAGTTCCAGACTTCCTGGCTTCAGGGCTGCTCCTCATCTTGCCATTTGTTACCCCAAACTGGGACTGATGCATCGGTAATGAAGGGTAGTATTTGCCTTCTACCCACATCCTAAATGCACTTTGTTAGTGGGAGATCTTGGTGTTATAGGTATACTGTCCACTGACTTTGTATCCTGGTAGCTGAAAGGCATGAGGTAAAGAAATTTTACCTTTTCCCACTTTACTCCAAGGAAGCTTAAAATACTTGGGTCACTTCCCACCAAGTGTCACGGTTGCCAAATGCTGAACCTTTAAATACCAGTGGAATCTCTCAATCCCTATGTCACCTTCAGGTCAACAGATGTTTGGAATAAGTGCTCAGCTTTGCTTTCAAAGCAATGCAAAGTGCTGTTCATGTCCCCCATTAACCCTCTGTGGTGTCTTTCCTGTGTTTCTCAGACACTCCCTAAAATTGATCTGAACAATTACTCTGTGGTACCAGCAGATGAAGGAGATGAAGACAGAGATGCTGACAGTGATGATGATGCTGCAGGGTCTGATATTGACCTGGATTTGGGAGATGGAGACTCAGGAGAAGGTTTGGCACATCTTTTACCTCCTTCCACCTGTGAAATGGGTGACATGAGCTGGTTGTCCTTCACTGAACTGTGATACCACTGCAGACCTGTGTTGTGCAAAAGCTGTTAAGGTTTTCCAGCTTCAGCTTTGTGCCAATTACTTTACTGGTTTTAATGAAGTGATGTTTGTGGAGATGTTGTTGGGACTAAGCCTGGAAGTTGATATACCATGTATTGAACAATATTGGTTTGTTTCTTTACAGAAGAGAAATCTGATTCATCCCTCCCACTGTTTGTGCTCCCACTCTATTCCTTGTTGGCACCAGAGAAACAGGCAAAGGTAAAGCATTTATTGTCACAATGAGTAGATGATCCTTACAGATGTGTTATCGTTGTCTAAAGTCACAAGAGAGTTAAAATTCCCATCTTGGACTATCTGTCAGTTGGGTACACTTGAATGGCAAGTTGGGATGGGATTGGGACAGGCCTTGGTTTGTGCTCCCACTCTATTCCTTGTTGGCACCAGAGAAACAGGCAAAGGTAAAGCATTTATTGTCACAATGAGTAGATGATCCTTACAGATGTGTTATCGTTGTCTAAAGTCACAAGAGAGTTAAAATTCCCATCTTGGACTATCTGTCAGTTGGGTACACTTGAATGGCAAGTTGGGATGGGATTGGGACAGGCCTTGCTTGGGCTGGCCCTCACCTGTTTTCAGCAGGTTGGGAATGATGATGAGTGACAGTCCTGCAGCATGTTAAATCAGTCCTAGCCATGGGCAGGTTGGGATCCCTCTTCCAAGAAGAAGTTCCTACAGATTTTTGCATTCCCTCTTGGCTTTGGAGGCAGCAGCATGGCTGAACATGACTCACACTGGTGTCTGCTCCACCTGCAGTCCCTGTGGGTGTTTCTGAGGATTAGCTGAGCTGGACAGAGAGCTGCAGAGCTGGAGACAGAGAGCATGAAGTCTCTGCTTGGATTCCTGGGTTTGCCCTGCAGTGACATATGTGCTGTCATCCCTTTGCAGCCCATCCAAGTCAATTCCCTGTCCTTTTCCGCTGTTGGCACTGCACCTCACGCTCCCATCTGTCTCCTGTAGGTATTCAGGCCTCCTCCTGCTGGCACGAGACTGTGTGTGGTGGCCACCAATGTGGCTGAAACATCCCTTACCATCCCAGGCATCAAATACGTGGTTGACTGTGGGAAGGTGAAGAAACGTTTCTATGACAAAATCACTGGAGTTTCGTCGTTCAGGGTCACGTGGATATCCCAGGCCTCGGCTAACCAGCGTGCTGGCCGCGCCGGCCGCACCGAGCCAGGGCACTGCTACAGGTCAGCTACCTGCTGGGCACAGCCTCAGGGGAAACTGTAGTGGGAACTCACCAGTTTCCCCATCCTGCTGCCCCTTTCACTGTGCTACTTGGGACTTTTTGGGTTTGTCTGCCCTTGATTCAAATACGAGAGGTGAAACCAGACATGAACTATCACTGGTGATATTGATTTGACAGTTTGGCTTCTCTTGCTGTAAACTCTTATTTTGGTGGCCAGATTAACATGGAATTAACTCCAAGCCGAGTCAACTTGTGAACAAGTTAACCATGTCAACAATGACATGGTTATGTATATAATAACCACAATTGCCTTGTTTATTTAAAGGCCAATTTTTCATGCATATCTTGTGAATTAAGATTTCCTTTAAGATTCTAAACAGCACTTCTGGTCCACCAGGTTATACTCTTCTGCAGTCTTCATGGACTTCGAGAAATTTTCAGCTCCAGAAATAACGAAGCGACCGGTAGAAGATTTAATTCTGCAAATGAAGGCATTAAATATAGAAAAGGTGAGGTGGAAATGGCTTTGTGCTACAGCACTCATTAAAGGGGTTGCCCCTTGGAGCCAGAAACAAGTAGAAATGTCACTGATTGCTCGAGGCTGTGCCTTGGGTTAGGAATTAGGATGCTGAGACTTGATTTTGGTTCTGCAAATTGCAGAAGCTGCTCTGAATTCCACCACCAGGCCTTAACAGATCTGTTTGTTCAGGTAGTAAGGTTAAAAAAGGCCTGTCCAGACAAGGTCTGTGTTTTGGAGATGCTGGAGCACTTTGAGAAAGCACAGTAGTTCAGGTTAGACCCAGAGCTGCCTGCCCTAGGTGGTGCCTGCAGGCAGTGACAGCTGAGGGTGACGCTGGTATTCCTGTTTGCTCATGTTTTTGTTCTAAGCATTTCCTCCCATTATGTGTCCTTTCCTCTCTCTCCTGGCAACCATCCTAAATGTTTTCCTTTGGTACATGTAACCAGAGGGGAGGGTTTAGCTCCGTGCCAGAGTTTTTTGGTGCGTTCAGGCTGTTTTTCAGTGAGAGCTGTGTCAGAGCTGTACTGAGGGGCATTTTCTCTTGGTGTCTGTAGGTAATCAACTTCCCATTCCCAACACCACCTCCCACGGAAGCACTTGCAGCAGCTGAGGAGTTGCTGATAGCCCTGGGTGCCTTGAAGGAGCCTCCAAAGAAGGGAAGGTAATGTCTGTGGATCCCCACAGATTTCCTCTGCTGTCAATCCTGTGGGCATTGCTGTCCTCCCACCTCTTTTTCCAGCTCAGCCCTCGCATCTCAGGGTGGGCTTTGGTACAGGGACTGGCATCGTTTCAGTCTCTGCTTCACCTCTGTTTGTTTTACTGGTCCTGGGCCTGGTTGGACAGGGAAAGACTGTGCTGGGAGTGTGCCATGCAGGACAGGTGGGAACTGCACAAGGAAGAGGAGTCTTTCCCCAGCCTTTGGGGCCAGCACATAATGGAAACTGAGAAAACACATCAAATTAATTGGGCTGCCAAAACCAGGAACACAAACTTGTTCTAATGCAGAAGTTACCTCATTACATGAGTTTTCTTTTCCTCCCCCAGGCTGAAGCAGCAGCTGGCAGCAAAGCTGAGCTGCCCCATTAGTCCCCTGGGCAGGATAATGGCCACTTTTCCTGTAGCCCCTCGCTATGCCAAGATGTTGGCATTAAGCAGGCAGCACAACTGCCTGCCCTACACCATCACCATCGTGTCTGCCATGACTGTCAGGGAGCTCTTTGAAGAGTTTGACAGGTGAGTGGGTGAGCCTGACATCCTCACAGGATGCATCACCTGTCACAGCTGATGCCTCTCTCATTGAGGCTCCTCTGCACGTACACACAGCACTCATTGATGCTGGACCTGGGTTTCTTTTAGGCCTGCTGTAAGTGAGGAAGAGACAGCCCAGCTGAAGGGGAAGAGAGCAAGGCTTGTACAGATGCAGAAGGTGTGGGCTGGGCAGGGACCGATGCAGAAACTCGGAGACCTCATGGTGATGTTAGGTATCACAGACCCTGATTTCCCTGCACTGTTAACTTCATTCTGTTCTCCTCCATTACCCTGAGCCCTCAGTTTGTACACCCAAAGCCTCGTGCTGTAGGACTAACTCCAGCAGTGTATTTTCTGGGCTCTTCTCTGGACACCCTGCCAGTGTCCCAGGCTCATGCCAAGTGGAAACTACAATATGTGCCCATGTTGACTATGGCAGAGCTGTCCCAGACTTGGTTTAATTAAAGCTGTTAATTAAAGTTGTTTTCTCCACCTGTCTGTTCACTCCCAGGAGCAGTGGGGGCCTGTGAGTATGCTGGGTGCACCCCTAAGTTCTGTGAAGAAAATGGACTCCGATACAAAGCCATGATGGAAATCAGGCGCTTGAGAGGGCAACTGACAACTGCAGGTCAGTGGCTTTTGTTTGTTCTGTTTTGGGGGGATGACACATCAGCTGGGCTGTTTAGTGCAACCTTTTATTCCTATTGAATCTTGTCTCACCTCTTTCTGCCCACAGTGAACTTGGTCTGTGCAGATTCTGGGCTCTATGTTGATCCGAAGATGAAGCCTCCAACAGAAGCTCAAGTGACATACCTGAGGCAGATTGTGCTGGCAGGGCTGGGGGATCATGTTGCCCGAAAGGTTCAGGCAGAAGATCTCCTAGATGAAAAATGGAAAAATGCCTATAAGGTAAACATCTTGATTTGACCAAATTCCTTCTCCCCTACATGGCAGAAGGACACGCTCTGCAAAGCCAGAGCTTGTGACTGGGTGCAGCCCTGGGGCTGCCTGTGCTGCCTTTCTGCAACTTCTCTTCTTAGAATTTAGGTTTGTAGTGTTGCAATTTCCTGATCTTCGTGTTGGAATTGTTTATAAAAGAGCTAAGAAGATGCATTAGTCCATCTTGCAAAGTGCTTGATATCTCCAGAGAAGGTGAAGCAGAAAATGATGGTGTTATAAATCTCCATCTCTTAAGGAAACTGTATAACTGTACACCTGAGACTGAGATTGGATGCAGTCAAGGAATAAGATTGCCAGTAACTCATCTTAGTCTGCTTCAGTCTTCTGTGTTTCCTTACAGACTGCTCTCCTGGAGGACCCAGTGTTCATCCACCCAAGCTCAGTCCTCTTCAAAGAACTCCCAGAGTTTGTGGTGTATCAGGAAATTGTTGAGACTACAAAGATGTACATGAAAGGTGAGACTGCTACAGCGCAGACTTGGTGCTGCAGGTCTGGTGAGGGACTCAGAAATGCCTTGACAGAGTTTCCCTGCTGTGGTGACTGAGTGCTCTCCTTACAGAGTGGTCCTGACTCCTGGGATTTCGATCCTTATGCTTTCTAGGTCTGGATCAGAGAATAAATTGGCCTGGTTTTTCCTTTGTCTAGCAGAATTGCCTGGGGCAGTGCTCAGCTTCTGAAATAGCACAACAGTTACTCACTGCTGGTCTCTGAACAGCTTTGTAATATTTTTTACGACAAAAAAAAGTTGACTTGAAAAGTGAGACACAAGTAAATGTGTGGAGATGAGATCCTGACCGTGCACTGTACTCGTGGGGCTGCTAGTGAGTGGTGGCCCTTGGCAGCAAACCTATGTTTTTCCCTCCTAAGGTGTGTCTGCAGTGGAACCTGAGTGGATTCCTGCCCTGTTGCCACCATACTGCCACTTTGGGAAGCCTCTGGAAAATCCTCCTCCATCCTACTGCCCTGAGACAGGCCGAATCCGATGTCACAGGCCCAGTGTCTTTTGTGAGTGTCTTCAAAGTGTCCCTTAGTAGTTTTGTCCAAGAGCTGCTCTGCAGTTACTGTACTGCTGGTTTAACAAGGCTGTCAGCACACCAGGAAGGTCAAGCTCAGTTTGGGCTGTTCAAAGAGCTTAACAGTGGTTGGAGTAAGCCCCATGGGGTTCATAGCATTTAAATATTGGCATCTTCCCATAGAAATGAGCATTTTATGGACCCATTGCTCCCCCTGTGAGGGCTGAGTGGTGGCAGTGTCCTCCCCACTTCTCTTAGCACCTGTGTGGTGACCCCTCCGTGGAAGTGTCACCTCCTCTTGGAGTATTTAGGAGACTCAGTGTGATGTTTGTTTCCAGACCGAGTTAGCTGGGAGCTCCCTGCTGTGGAGGTTGATTACCCAGAGGGTATTGATCGCTACAAATACTTTGCCAGGTTCCTGCTTGAAGGAAAGGTGAGTGTGTTCCAGCTGCATCACTTGCTTGATGTTATCAGTAAGTTTTTAGCCCAGTTTTTGGAGGAGATGAGCCTTGTGGCTTCTTTTGTATGTGTCTCCATTCCTCATAACTTGTTGGTGGCTTAAAGACTTTGCTGCAATTGGTGGGATGGGGAAAATAACTTTAAAATAAGTAAAAAAAGCATGACAATCAATATTGGAGTGAAAGAGATGGGATGGGGAAAATAACTTTAAAATAAATAAAAAAAGCCTGACAATCAATATTGGAGTGAAAGAGGCACCCAAATTCAAATCCTGTTTTTGCAAAGGTAAAAAGCTATGTTCATGTCTGTCCATTTTGACACATAAGAGTTGTCTAACAAGCCAGTCAGGACAAGACTGGTATGGAGATGTGGATGGGAGAGACATGGTAATGGAGAATATGGGATGAAAATTAATAGCTGTACAGGGATGGGAACTTACAGTAGTACAAGTTCATTGATGTTTGTCTCCATGGAACAATAAATTGACCTTGCTTATTACATACTGTTCTAAAAAAATCTTCCAGGTCATTAAACAGCTGAGTTCCTACAGCCAGTACCTGCTGTCCAGTCCCCTCATAATGCTGAAGACATGGTCCAAGTAAGTTGTTAAAACAAACTTCAGGTTGTTGTCTCTATGACAAACACTTCTTGCTTCCTTTTTAAATTAAAAAAAATTCAATGCTGGGAAGGGTGTTGTAGATAGAGATCTTGGCTGGAGCTGCAGGGTGAGGAAAAGGAGTTTTCATAGCAAGGAAAAAGGTGTCTCAGGAGAGTTGGGTGACTGTGAGGGAGGACACAGCCTGCTGGTCACTGACCCTTGTGCTGCTCACACATGCACTGCTGCTCTCCTTGCTTTTCTGTGCAGTTTGGCTAATTTTTTTGCCTTTATTTCTTTTCAAAAACATGTTTCCAACCATGTTTTTTGGGTGGTTTGATTACATTTATAGACCTGTGACCCTCCAAAGGGCTGTCAGATATCACTGCCCTTGCTCTCCCCTCATTCTCCCCTCACCAGAATAAACTTTCTCTGACTTTTCATGGAGTTAATAGATGCAAAGATTATTGGAAGACTTTGTTAAAAATGACTGATGATACCTGAGGCTCCTACAATGAGCAAGTGTTTTCCTTTTTTAGTCAATTCAGAGCTCAGTATGAGACCTGGGGATTCCTTTTTGCCTTACCTTGTGCTCTGCAACTGAGCAGCAGACACAAGAGCAACCTGCTGCTACTTTGAACCACAAAAAGTTGTGGTAGGGGGAAGAAACTCATAGCAGTGAACTTTCTTGAGCCAGCTGCATGTCTCTGTGTGCAGAGGTTGTGTGTTTGTACATCTGTATTTAGCCTTTCAAGAATATTAAGAGCACAAAGTGCTGTAATGCTTTGCTAAACTGTGCTAATGAGCATTGTTTTATTTTTCATCTCATGATTCAGGCTTCAGCCCAGGACAGAATCTCTCCTGCAGGCTCTAGTTGCAGAAAATTGTGACAATCGAGATGCTTTACTAGCTGCATGGAAGAAAAATCCTAAATGTGAGTGTTCTGCTTGCTTAATTTTTAGTCACATCAGTGCAGACTTTGTAGTACCTCAAACACTGTCAAATTCTAGTTTTAAAAAATGGACTATATCACTTGATAAGCTCCAAATACTCAGTTTTCTTTCCAGAAGCAGTAATGCCCTTTGTTTGTTGTGAAGAGCTGGAGTTCCTGTACTTCAGAAAAGCAACATTTATTTGTATTCTATGATTTTTCTTCTATAGTTGTAACCACAGTTAAAATGTTTGGTTTGGCCCTTTGAAAAATTAGACTCCATTGATTCTGTCTGTGGAAACAGGAACCATTTTTTTTCCAGGTAGAGTGGATTTGTTCAATCCTAGGGTACCAAAATTGTAGGAGTTGTTTATAGGAGCAGCAGCAAAGGGATGCAGTGATGGCTCACAGTGATTCTCCCACACTGGATGCTGTTACACCTGCATGCTAGTGTCCAAGCACTGTCCCAGGGGTGGAAGGCTGTTTCTTGCTCCCAGCCTGTGAGCAGGGTGATCCCACAGGATTGTTTTTGCAGCTCTCCTCAGTCCCTGACTCCCAGAGCCATCTAACTGCTCCACTTGCATTCCAGATTTGCTCGCAGCCTACCGCCAGTGGATCCCTGAGGCCATGCACGATGAAGTAGCCCAGAAGTGGCCACCAGTAACACTCTGACTCCATTCCTGATGGACTCTTTTTCTCCAAGATGTTTCAAGAGCTTTCCAAGAGCTTCCTTGGAAATCTGATGACACAGACGAACTCGCCAGCTGTAGTGATTCCTTTTTATAAGCAAACCAGGTGTTTTTCTGGGAAGCCCTGGGTGTTCCCAGAAGCCCTACTAGCTGTTTGGCTGGTGTTTTGTAATATTAATGCTTGGATAATTTTATCCATTGTATTTTACAGATGGTTGGGGGTTTTTTTATATGAAGCTTCTCTTTGGACTATATTAGTCATACAAACGATAATAAATGTGTAAAGTTCTTGGTCTGGATGGGAGAAATGTTCTCTGTTTCTGCAGTGAGCAGAGTTTCAGACCTGTGTAGGCTCTTCTTCATCTGTGGCTGCAGATCTACATGCAGACAGAACCTTTGGGCCTGGTGTGGTCGGTTGGTCCTGGCCAGCAGGTCAGAGCAGGAAGCACAAAAGTGAGATAAAAATAGTTGAATTAGTAAAGGGGAAAATACAAAGAAGAAGAGTTTAAAATCTAGATGATGTGAAGATGAGCTGTCACCACGTCCCAGGCACTGACCTGCTGTTGTCTGAGCAGGACACCACAGGGCTAGCACTAGCCCTTTGGCCAGCTCGGGTCAGCTGTCCTGGTTGTGCCCCTCCCAGCATCATGCCCACCCCCAGCTGGCTCCTAGGGGAAGCAGAGGCAGGGAAAAAGGGAAATCCTTGGCTCTGTGCAAGCAATTCCCAGCAACAGCCCAAACCACTGGTGTGTTGTCAGCACTGTGAGTCACAAATCCAAACCAGCAACTCCAGCCCAGCCAGGCCCAGTACAGACCTAACTGTTCTTTTCCTGCTTCTCAAGCAAGGAGTTTGCCATCAGTTCAGGGTACCCATTAATCTTGCTTTCAGTAATCTTAAGATCTCTGCTCATTCCAGGCTTGGTGCTGCAGGCACTTGGATCTCCTGGAACCTTTGCCACATGGTTTGCCAGTGCTGTGTTGTACTGGTGCTCCTGAGCCACCTGTGTTTCGTGGGCTGCAGCACTTTGGGGAACGCAGCAGCTTTCTGGAAACAGGGCAAACGTTAACCACACCATCTGCTCATTTTGCAGCAATACATTTTGGTGGTGCTAGAAGAAGATGTAGGGATTGAGTTTATCTCTGTTTCACCTGATCTTTTTTTGGTTTTGGTTGACCCAGTGCTCAGGCTGTGTTATGCTTGTGGCACTGCAGTGTAAGGGAGTGTAAGACTCTTTGGTTCATGTGTTCTGGAGGAAACTGGTGTACCTAACCACAGAAGAGGCTGGATTTGTGTCCACTGTTCCCACCCCTTCCCTGCACTGCACGGGAGAGGCCAGGGCACTAGTGAGCATTACAAATGTCTAAAGCTGATGAAACAGCAACTTTTGTTTCTGAACAAAAACAAAACCAGGTCCTCACTGTTTATGAGTTGAGTGACAGTGTTTGGTGATAATCTGAGCCATGAGGGTGCTGGAGGCTCTGGGCAGGGCACCTTCCTCTAGCAAGAATTGCAGCAGAAGTGTGCAAACTGCTCTGTGCTTGGGGGAGGGGATTAAAGGACCAGTAATAAGGAGTCTATTTGGAAATTGCGGATCCTCTAGGAAGGATTAGAGAGCAAGTGAAAACGAAGACAAGCCGTGATGTAGGGCAAAAAGTGGAGATGCCGGGGATTGAACCCGGGGCCTCATACATGCAAAGCATGCGCTCTACCACTGAGCTACATCCCCTCCTTATGAATTTGGTTCTGCACAGTCTATATATAGACACCACGGCCCGAGTGTGGTGTTCACACTGCTCTGTCCCACTCTGCCGTTTCCTCGCTCTGCCCCTCCCGCGCTGGCCCTGGGGGAAGCAGTTCCTGCGGGACCGACTGGGGACAGAACCAACCCTTACAGGGGCGCCGAAAATGAAAGTGCCCCATCCTCGTTAGTATAGTGGTTAGTATCCCCGCCTGTCACGCGGGAGACCGGGGTTCGATTCCCCGACGGGGAGGCCGTATATTTTACCCCCCGACGCCGTTTTCTGTGGAGTTCGATCCATGCGGGATCGCGTCACCCCCAGTGGGACGGGCGCGGTGAAACCGGGGCGCAGCTGCGTTTT
>NW_008669960.1:0-734 GCF_000695815.1 Acanthisitta chloris | reverse complement strand
GACAGGAAAAGAGCAGAAGAAAACAGGTTAAAAACATACACATATCTATACGTATGCATATGCGCTGCGCGCGGAGCCGCAGCGCCTCTGCACCCGCTTGCCGTCGTCGTCCCCAGCACGGTGTGAGCCACATTTGGGATGCGAACAGCGGGCGAAATGCGGAGCGTGGAAGGCCTCCGGGAGATGCGGGGATGCTAAAGCACGGAAAACCCAGGGCGTACACCAGGTGCGGACAGCCCATAGCGAGCAGCTGCTAGCAGACAGCAAAGAAATAGCAATAACTAAATAATAAAATACTAAATAACCAAACAGCAGAAAGAAAGCGCGGACGCCCCTGTCTTTTTTTTTCTGTCCTAGATGAGGTGTGCTCTGCCCCCCCACCTCTGACAAGCGTCCCCCGGCTGTGCAGGTCCCGTCCCGAGGACCCCACGCCGCTGTCGGCATCCTGCCCGACCCCACGGGGCCGAGAACGCTCCGCACCGCACTGCTGCATCGGGCTGGACACGCTACAGGCGAGGAGGGAACGGGGGGCAGGTGTTTGGGGGGAGCTTTATTTAACTGCCCGTGAAAACGACGGAGTGGGAGACGGAGGGGGAAACGGGAATGTTCTCCGTCCCGGCCGTGGTCCGCACCGACGGTTTCCTCGTGCGACCGGTTTAGCAAAACTTGTCACTTGTCAAAGGAGTGAATCCTACCCCCCTCCGGGCCCGCGGAGACACGGCTCTGCCGGGTCC
>NW_008669959.1:25800-31778 GCF_000695815.1 Acanthisitta chloris | reverse complement strand
CGTTTCTGGGAGTGTTTAAAAAACGTGTGGAAATGGCAATTGGGGATATGGTTCGATGGTGAACGAGGTGGTGGTGCTGGTTGGACTTAGTGATCTTGGCGATCTTTGCCAACCTCAGTGATTCTGTGATTCTATGTTTGACCATGTCTCATTTGGTTAATGAGCCTTTCACTGGCCTGGCCGTGGTGTGGGGGTTTGGGGGTACCTGCAGGTTCCATTCCCTGAGCAGGCAGGTCATGGAGCAGGAGGACACCCCTTGTCTTTCTCTGCCGTAGGTAAGGTGGATTTTGCATGCGACTGGAATTACTAATCCAAGCAATTAGCCAGAATCTGGCAAGTTTGCCCTGCTGCCAATTTCCAGTTAATTCGGTTATGGCTTCATCTTTCTGCTCAAAGGAGCTGAAACGTCAACGGGGCGACCGAGTGTCTGGAGCTGCTGGGTTGGGTTTATGTGCATCCTTCTGGCTAAAGGAAGATCAGCAAGAAAACGGTGCTTTGATGAAGCTGTGTATATTGGCATTAGTGGAAAAGGAGGGGTGTGGATAAATGGGGCTGATGACTTGTTTGTATACAAAATATCATTAATCTCCTGCCCATGTTGTGAGCTGGATTTAAATTCCACTGTTACAATTATCAGTAATTTTTTTCGTCATGTCATTGCAAATACTGTGCACTGAAAATGCTGCAGGTGGATTTAAAGCTCAGGGCTTTGTGGACCCACCAATACTCTGCACCAGTATATATATCCAGGAACTTAGCAATGTGTTGTCACTAGGCTTCAGAGTTAACCAACCAGGTGCTGGCAGGCAGGGGCTGTTGCAGAACAGTCCCTGATAAAACCACTTTTTGGGGATGTCAGATGGTAGCAGCCACCAAATTTGTCACTTGTGCAAGTGAAGAAAGAGACTTTTAACCTTAGATAAGTGCTCCAACTTGAAATTTGTTCCTTTGGGACCATTAAAACGTTAACTTCCACGAGGTGGAAACAGTTGTGTCACCAGTGTGCCACAAGCCGTTGGCTCTGCTTACGGAGAGAGCTGCTTGCAAAAGCAGAAAGCTTTTGTTACAGCTGTTTTATTTTTATGTGTGCCTTGATAGCTTAAAAATCACTCACCAGCTTCCAGTCAAGGCAGTCCTGGATGAGAAGCATCCACTGGGATCGGCCTGTTAAGTGCATTTCTTTGATTTGACGGCAGAAGTGCCCATAGAAACGTCAGAAAACGCGACATTTAGGCGTATTTCCAGCTCCATCATCCCCTGCAAGCCATGGAAATGAGTGGCTTGAAAGCCAACAGCACTTGATATTAAAATAGCAAACGATAAACATCGTCTCCTATCAATAACTTTAATTATGGTTTGGGTTTTGACTTAAATAGGCTCACGTTGCCATAGGGAATCAAAGTTTAGCATCCAGACGTGCTCAGTGGGGTGGTACTGTCGTTGGACGGGGTGTAACATGCTTTTATGGCATGAATTAAAATAAAAAAGGGGTTTAGCAGCTTAGAGTGCTGTTGTGTAAGGAAATTGCCAACTTTTGGACTGAGACCGCATGGTTTCTGGGCATCGTGCGCCGCAGCGTGTTGGCAGATATCGTTCCTGGGCAGCTTTGGACGGGGAGAGCGAGTTTTACCACTCCGGAGCTGAACCCCACTGGGGTTTTTCAACCATAAAACAAAGTGCAGAGGAGGCTTTGTGTGTGCCACTGATAGCCAAACTGAAAGCAAAAATAAACACCCGCGAAAGCTTAGAGTTTTTTTGGTCATTGACAGAAAAGGAAAGTGCCGGTCCAGGGGCGGGTGTGAAGTCCTGTGTCTGCTATGCACTGAATCTGGAAAATACAGATTGTGGCACATGGCAGGGGCGTGCACAGTTCATTTTGCATCTTCTCTTTTTCCCTTCTGATTTAACCCCAAATTAAGGGAGGGAAGCAGCACCCATCAGCCCATTAAATGTTCATTTTTGCCAAGTTACGCCACTTCGCGAACGCAAGACACGACTGGATTCCTGTGGCAAGAAGCCCTTAAAATTTCAACAGCTCTACCTATAAATATAGTCGCCGTGAAAGGCAATCCAGCTTGAAAAGAAAAAAAAAAGCAACCACACTCTTTTTTTAGTCCCACTGTATCTGCCTGACTTGAGTGCCATGCGCTGCATCTCCAGCTGGGTGGTGAAGGCGAGGCAGCATGGAATGTTCAGTCTCCTAGTCCCTCTTGTGAATTTATGTGAAGGATGGGTGCAGGCAGATAAAAAGAATTCATTTTTGTTGTCCTGGATATTTTTGGGAATGGGCTGGTGAGGTTGGCTCTGTGCAGCCCTGTGGCTTTTGCAGAGGGACCTTTGGGGATCACTTTGTCCCGGTGAGTCCCCAGGAGCTACCACAGCATGGGGCAATGCAGGATGGAGTCTGAAGCATCCCGTGGGTGCAAAGTAATGTCTCAGATGAACATTAGGGGGAAAAAAAGAAAGAAAGAAGCTGACTGCCACCTCACCCTGGAGGTGTCTGGGCTCACCCACTGTTCTCTGATGCAACCACAGCTGCCCGGGGAGCTCAGGGGGTGGTTTTGGACATGCCCAGGGTTGCCCAGGGACAGGCTAGCCCTGGGAGCGGGTACAGAGTGTTCTGGGCACTCCTTCATACCAGTGGGACCCCCCACTAGCCCCAGATCATGCAGTGGGTTGATGGCCACTGTGCACATCCTGGCAGAGAAGAATCCACTGCCTGCAGGGCTGAGATTTAGGTGGAAAATCTACAAGGTGGTTTGCAGTTTAGTGATGCTTTTCAGCGTGCCCTGTGTTCACATGGCAGAAATGCACCTTTGTAGCCAGAGTGGCTTCAGCATGGAGCCCTCGGTCACCTTGCAGTGCCAAACCTGCTGGGAGTGGTTGGATGGGGCAGGGGCTGGGAATCGGGTGGGAGTGGGGTGGGAGAGCTGCCACGACGAATTGCTGCGTGTGCAGTTGGGCGAAGTGCTGAGCCCGGACTGCGCGGGAGCTGCAGACAGGCTCCGCACGTGACCGTCTGAATTTCAGATGATTGCTGGACCACTTTGCCAGCAGCCTCTCGCGGCTCATCAGCTGCAATATCACTTCTTTTTTCCCTCCCCTTTATTTTTTTATTTCCTTTCCCCTTCCCTCCCCTGCCTGATTTCCAAGCTGAAGCAGGAGGGATGCATACGACACGGAGGGTGGCTACAGCTGCGCAGGGTTTGTATCCAAATGGTTTCCTGGAAGGCAAGTGGGGTTTTTTGTTGTTTTTCAGTCTTAAAAAATATTTTTACAGCGAGTGTCTCGCATCAGGGCTGTTTGGATGTCAGGTTTAGTTTCCCATGACATGGAGTGATGAGGGGAAGGAGAGGCTGGATGCTGTTTTACGTGCAGATCTCTCTGCAGCAGTGTCGTTGCCTATTGATGGTAACTGTGTTCCCTCTCATTTCTGCGATAGTTCTCGGAGATTTCCTCTTTTACGTCACTGCAGTTAATAAGATGTTTAACTTGAGAGCTGGGGGCGATGTGGTGTGTTATCATGTTGCAAGGAACGGGGAGGGGGTGATGAGTTCCCGCACAGACTTGTGCTGAGGAAGATCATATCAATGCTGGGGAGAACAGCTGAGTTTGGAGTCAAACTGCTGCCTTTTACCCTTAATGAACCTGGCCTGGCTGCATCTCATTTTTTTTTTAGTATGAAAATTCTTATTTTGCTTCTAATACTGAGAGAGTCAACTCAGCCTTCTCTATCTGCTGCATTGCTGGAGTCAAGGGTGCACTTTAATTTTATTAAGTAGATTTTATGTGCCTGGCCGGGCTTTGACTGTTTTTCCTCTTTTTTGGGGGGGTGTGACCCTGAAGCATTACCTGAAACCACTTGATGGTTTTCTTATGTTGACACTGGGGTGATGCCGCAGGTGCGGTGCCTGCAGAGCCAGAGCCCTCTCCAGGAAAGTCCTTGACAGTGTGTTTTGAGTCCTGTGCATGTCACCGGTTGCTTATAGAGTTAAGGAAGCTTTGCTCTTGTTCATGCCTTGACCAGGAATAGCCTCCCTCCCACCACAGTTTGCAAGGCCAGCTCGTCAAGAGCAGGCACGTTGGTCAATAAACGCTCCAAGAGGCACCCCTGGGAGTTCTGAACCAAAATGGGAACACTCGTGTCCTTCAGCCCCTCCTTCCTTGCCAAGTTGTTTTCTTTCCCCAGCTCCTTCTCCAACCTGCCACTCAAACCCTCTCCTTTCTGCTGTGTTTTTCCACAAATGTCTTTCAAGCATGACAGCAGGGAGAAGAAAGCCACAGCAGGGACCCGGGTGCTGTGCCACAGGGGGCTGATGCCTATCAGCCCAACCCTTGCCTGTGGTTTTGGGGACCCCTTTGCTCCAGGTGGCTGCAGGTGGGTTTGCATCTGGCAGTGGTTGGGCTTGGAGCTGCCCCCAGACCTAGCCCACCCACCTGCACCTCTTCCAGGCCTACCACCTCTTCTCTAAGGCTTGAGTCAGGTAGCTCGGCTGGGGCGACCAAGATGTCCCCATGTAGGTGTGGAACTGAGAAGAGCTCCATGACCCTCTCAGGGCAATGAGGACCTGGAGGGTTTACAGGAGGAACAACCACAGCTCTGATGGTGGCATCTTCCAACCTTCCAGCAGGACCTGTCGCTCACAGTCCTGCCAATACTTAGCTGCTGACTTGCTGTCGGTGATTTTGCTCAATAACCCTTTTCTTTTTGCAGCCAAAATGCTTGTTAAAAAACAGTGTGCCACCAGCACGTCGGGATGTTGACTTGTTTTGTTGAAGGCTCCCAGCTCTGCTTTTGCTCCAGGAAAGAAGCAACGTGATTAGGTGCAATAATCAGCCTTCATGGGAACAGGGTCTTAAAAAATAACCCTACCCCATCCCAGCTCATGCCCTTGCCGCTGAATGTGGGAGTTAATTTTTGTTGCTTCTGCCATGTCCAACAGCTTCTCTCTGTGCTTTTCCTGCAACCTGGGGCGAAGGGAATTTCGGGTGCAACTCCAGGCTGTGCTGGCTCGGCACATGTCCCCGAGCTGGGTGTCTGCCCAGGGCCCCCTTCATGTGAACCGGGTCAGCAGCTGGGAAATTGCAGAGCAAAGTGCCTCCCTGGTAATTCCCAGCTGCTGTTAAAGCGGCTTTAAAATAAATTCCCTCAAAGAGCAATTCCAAGTATTTGAGGGTTTGAACTTTTCTGGAGAAGGGTTTGGGAGCTGCCTGCTACTGCGCTGCACCCTGGCATGCCGAGGAAAGGCGCCAGGGGAATTGCCCTGATTATCCCAACATCTAGAAAACACTGGTTTAATGTCCATATGGTGTCTGTTTATTGGCTGAGTGTGCAGCCCAACAGTGGGAAATGGGGTGCTGCTGGAAGCAAAGCTTGCATTAAACTGGGAGGATGGGTGTCTGAGCAGTGTCCTGGGCTGGAAGCAATGCCCAGACCCCTCACTGTGCCATCATACCTGGCCACCAGTGCTCACTCAGGGGTGCAGCCCAGCCGGGTGCCCCTCCCCAGCATTCCTCTGCTGGCTCTGCTTGGTAACATGGGCACAACAGAAAACAAACTTTGCAGTGAGCTTTCCTCTCCCAGAGCCCCTGAAGCTTGCTTAAAAAAAAATACTTTGGAGCAATGTGGTCTTTTTTTTTTTCTCATGCTCATGAAAATTCTCATACCAAACCAGTAACCTCCGTTGCCCCTGGTTCATTATTATTTAAGGTGGTGTTTAGGGGGCGTTTAAGGGAAGGCTTGTCCCAGCCACTGTGTCCCCTCCTCTCCTACGCCTTGTCATGGCAAATTACAGCTTCATCTCTGTTTGTGTGACAGGCACCAAAACAGGAAGGTTTGGTCAACAAACAGGAAAATTGGTCTCATCCCTGCTCCCCCACCCTGAAAGGCTCTGAAAGTCTCTGTGCTGGTGCTCCCCAGGGTGGTGGGGCACCACATCCAGGCTGGTGCAGCTTGCTGGTCACGGGGATGTCCCCAT
>NW_008669959.1:23701-25752 GCF_000695815.1 Acanthisitta chloris | reverse complement strand
GGGCTCCTGCCCAAGTCCCCTCTGCGGGGCCCTGGCATCAGTGCAAACACAGCCAGACTGAGGTCTGGTGATTAAACCCATGATCCAGGTCACTCCTGCCCCTCTCAGTGCCCCAAACAATAGGGATGCTGATAGCAGGACCACGTTCAGGCAGGGAGCTTGCGCCTCTGCAAGCTCATTCAGAGGAGCTGGGAGTGAACTGAGCTAATTTGAAGTAAAACCACCCTAAAAACCCCATTGCAGTGCAGGGTTCATCCCCACACACCCTTCATTGCCATGGCTAAGCTGTGCCCGGTTCAAACCAGTTTAATTCACATGCTGTCCTTTGCTCTGGCATCTTCTTAATGAGCTTTTTATCGTGTATGTAATTTCTAAATACTGTTTTTTTCTTGCAGAGACATGGCAGGTAGCAGAAAACACATCTTGCTTCTTAAGGAGAGATAGGGAAACCTGCAAAACACACGGGGCAGTTTGCTGTGCATGGGACAGCACAGGGTGCAATCCCAGCCCAAAGTCGCATCCACTGGACCACACACTTAGTTCTCTTTTTTTTCCCCCCCTCCGAAACTAATCCCTTCAGCCCCTTAGGCTTTTTTTTTGTTGTTGTTGTTGTTGCTCCTCTCTGAATTCCTTCTAATTTGCAGGCTGGCTGCCAGCATCCAACGCTCTATAAAAAGGGGACTTGTTCTTCAAGCTTCCCTCCGGTACGCAGCGTTTGCACAAATAGCAACATGCTTGACAAGTAGGTCTGATTCCCCCTGCTATTACCGAAATGCTCGTAGGGTGCTTGGGGAGTAGAGCTGCTGTCTCAAGACAAGCCAAGTTGAATTTCACACAGGGCCCTGAGCCCAATTCCCAGCCGGTGTTTAAACTCCTGTCAGCTGGAAAAACGGAGCTGTGCCTATTCATTTTTCTCCCTGTGCAGCTTCCCCTCTCTCCAAGAGCAAGTGGATGCAGCTTGCATCCCTCTGTATCCCACCAGTGCAGGTACAGCCACTGGGTGGGATGTGGACTGTGGCAGAAGACTTGTCCTGCTAAAGCAAGCCCCGGGGCCACCACCAATTTTTGGCTTGTCCCCCCCTGCAGTTACAAGCTGCAGCGACACAAACCCCCTGCCAGCTTCCTTCTTAAAACTAATGAGCCGTTTGACCCTGGCAAGTCCTCCGGGAAAGCTGTTGCCAGAGCCTTGCTGCCTGCACGGATACAAACTGCTCTCGTTTCCAGCTTAAATTTATTTGTGGATGACTTGTACCCATTTGGCCTTGTTCTTCTTGTACCCACACTGGCTTTTAGCTCGGATGGCTCTTTTCCCTGCTCTGGTATTTATCCTCTGGCAGGCTGTACTGAGTGCTGTGGGTCTGCCAACCTAAATAACCCCAGAGCTCTCGATTGAGGATGGATGGAGAGGGTGTAAGGGCATCTTGGCTTCCTCATTCCTGTAGTGGAGCCCCAGCAATGCAATCTGTGGCTCACCCTCCCACTGACAAAGGAAAATCCACCGTGCCACCTCTCAGCATCCTCACCAGGGATGGTCCCAACCTGCAGAAGAACACCCCGAACCATCCTCCCCACTGACAAAGGCTCTCAGATTTGAAGTCATCATCTAATTTCATTAGCACACTTCTCTTTTGCAATGTAAAAGCCATTTTGGCAGAAGATTTTTTTCCTGAAGCAGCCTTCAGTAACATCATTTCCTCTCCTTTTGGGTAGTTCCATGTCTACTCACACTCCCACCTGTGCTAATCTCACACTAATCTCAGCCCTGGTCCTGTGGAGCAGAGGATTCCTGTGTTCAGTTGTGCCAGGTGCTGTGCTTAAAGGCTGAAGTGGATTTACAACATTAAAGTTCCTCAGTGCTAAATACACACATGGCTCCTTACTACTACTGGTCCCCGTTCAGGAATGTTGGACCATCTGGGATAGTATAGGAAGAGCTACAAGATGTTTGCTCTCCCCCCAGGATAGTAATTCCTCTATACTGGGGGCTCATTTCCCCCATACTTTTTGCTACCATGTCTTTGTTGTGGGTTTTCTTTGCATGTTGATGTCTT
>NW_008669959.1:6683-23667 GCF_000695815.1 Acanthisitta chloris | reverse complement strand
GCTGAGCTGCTGGTTTGCCCATCCCAATTTGGACCCCTGCGTTCCCCTTGGCAGGCGAAGCTCATCTGGTCCCTTTGATGGAAGAAA
Source organism: Acanthisitta chloris (assembly GCF_000695815.1). Taxonomy (NCBI): domain Eukaryota; kingdom Metazoa; phylum Chordata; class Aves; order Passeriformes; family Acanthisittidae; genus Acanthisitta; species Acanthisitta chloris. The sequence goes on along the minus strand of NW_008669959.1, from coordinate 23,580 downwards.
AGATGCTCCAGGTACTATCATTCACCAGCTCCTTATTTTCTCCAGGGTTTCCTTTAGTTAAGAACCTATTTTTGTTTGTTTTTTTTTTCAACCTGCCTAATCTAAACTGCATCAGTGTCTGTCCATTTGAGGCAGGATTTTATATTCCCCTGCAGTGTCCTTCCATCATTCTGCACCCTCATTAAAACACATGTAAATTGGCATCGTTGAGGAGGATCTGGGCTCTGCAGTTATTAGCAGGATTATCCTCATCTCTCCTGGTCTCCAGCGAAGCTGCTGGGCTGGTATAACACAATTCCCCCTAACGCTTTTCGCGTCGCGGAGAATGGTGCTGCTGCAGCTCTGAGCATCAGCTGCAGATACTGAAAGGAAACCAGCAGAGCTCATCTCATCTTTCCACGTTAAGTGGTTTTTGACCCCAAGCTCCTTTTCTCCAGGCCGTGCTTGTTTAGTACATCATGTTGGGCATTAATTTTACATCCTGACTCTTTTCTGAGCAGCCTGTGGGCTCCTTCACAGCTGCAGCTCCAGCACATGGGAGTGCATGGCATCCAACACTCATCGCTGGTATCACTGGTTTTGCTTTTTGCATCACATTTTCACACTGCCTAAATCAGCATCCACAGCCCCCAGCACTTACAGTGGGTGCAGCTGGGCATTTTCTCCTTGCAGTTGATCTTCCTTGTTCCTGTCTCCCCATTTATTTTTCTTGCTGTACTTAAAGCCAGAACTGGTCAGTGTGTGTTTGACAACCTTCTACTCCTGTTATTAATTTCTTAGAATTGAAGGGGAACGAACCACAAGAAATAAAGAGCCCTAGGTTTGAGGACTGGCTGTTTATTTGTCAGAGCTAGAAATGTGGTGCCTGAAGAGGACAAGAGGAAATCCTTAGTGCAAATGTATCTCATTGAAGTTTAGGCTCGTATAGGTCAAACTTTGGGTTTTCTTCCCGCTGCAGTTTTAGATGGAGCTGTTTTCACTGCCATTACTGCTCGTAGCATATTTGTTTTGCCTTTTGCACCTCATTTTTGTACCCCTCAGGCTGGTTTTCATGCACCATGCCTGTCTGGTGCTGGGGGAGCAGTGGTGCCCACCTCAGTTGCATTGTGGCACCCCTTGCAGTGGGACTGCACACAACTGATGGCAAGTGGGTGGTCATAAACCAGTACCAGGGGTGCAACTGCTGGCAAAGAGGCTGAGGTTGGCCATCAGCTGCTGGGAAGAGGGGATGAGGAGCAGCAGGGTGGCTCAGATGCCAAAGCCAAAGATGCTCTGAAGCCCAAAAAAGACAAAAATAGGTGTCTGGATTATTCAAGGGATTTTGAGGGCTGCCTAAGATCTTCTCCCTCGGAAGCAGCAATTACCAGATGAAAGGGAATGTCTTCGACCAGACGTTTTGGAGCATCTGGTTTGTATTTGGCTCATTTGCCTGGGGAAGGCTGGAAGGCTGCTTGCTGGGTTGGTGGCTGGGTGAGGTGGAGAGTGTCCTTCAGGGGATACGACTGGTTGCTTACGAAACGCATTTTGACACCAGGAGCAGTTTCCACATCTCTCCTCCTTTTCAGACTGCGTCGTCAATAACTTTGCAAAGCATTAACACTGGGCATGAGCTGGATTTCTGCTCACAGGAGGGCGAGGGGCTGTCCCCACACTAAGTGGCAAGTAGGGTGATGCACATGTGGTTTTCTTTTTAGGTTTTGCCCCTCCTCACTCCAGAGGAGGCATTGGCATGTAATTACCGCCAGCTTTAATCCAGCCAGACCAACTGTCTTTCTGGCAAACACAAATACAATAGGAGCCAAAGGTTATTGCATGCCCTAAATAAAACCATTACAGCCCTGGGGCCTCACCCAAGCCTAGACCGCAAAGTATCCAGGACCAGCTCTGTTCAGTTTTCCCGAGGCTGGAAGATTTGGTTTGATGGCAGTGACCCATAACCTTTTTTTAAAAAAAATATTTTCCCCCTGCAAAGCCACCTGCACACTTGCAGCCACTGTGACACCTGCCAGGAGCAGCACATCTGGCCAGCATTAGCAAGCCTGCCACAGGATGTGCTTGGTTCAGTCTTTTCTTGCTAAAATCATTAGTGGCTTTAACTGAAACCAGAGGTGGGTGAAGGCACATCACACAGATGCACACCACCAACATACATGCACGGCTCAGCACGTGGCTGTGGCAGGCATCCTGTGAACTGCTGCCAGAATGTCCTGCCCATCCGTGGGATGGACTGGGATATCAGGCACCACACAAGGTCCCATGTGGCCTGGAAGAGTCACCCAGGAGCCAGTACATCCCACTGGACTTTTCTCCCAGCTACTGCTCCAAACTGGCATTTACTCTGAAACCTGAAGGATTTAACTTTCTATCCCTGAGCAAACACAGCCCAAAGTGATGCAAATGCATGACCTCACCCAGATCTCAAGAAGAGGTAAATATTGCATCACGCTGAGCCTGCTGTATCCTTTGCCCCAGTCTGAGATGCTCTGTCTGAGTTCTCCCTGCTGCAGGGACAGGCTGGGCCAGGGAGGAGATATATGGTGGGAAAGGCTTTCTCCTCACCAACCAGTTTAATTATCAGTGTTTCATGTTTGCAATGTGATGGACACTGGTCCTGCCCCCGTGCAAGGCTGCTCTGGCTTCTGGCATCCCCACAGAGCTGCCAGCAGGGAGGAATTGCATTTCACAACCCATCTTTCCAGGCTCCCACAAGATTACTGGAGGGAGAGGAATGTGCCAGAGAAAATATCCCAACTGCTGTTAAAGGCACAGCTTTCCCTGCCTCTTTCTGGGATGGACATTTCCTCCACCACACCAGTCACTCTCCTCTTGGCAGCACCCACTGGAGCCAGCTCTGTCCCACCTTCCCATATCATCTTTGGGTGCCTTTGCCCTTCTGGCCTCCCCTTCGTGTGCAAATAGTTGCAATTGTGATAAGTAGGCTCTTTTATGAAGAAACTCTTTGCTTTTCCCTCTCAGTACTCCTGGGACAGAGCTCAGTCACTTTATATCTGGACAATAAATCTCCAGCCTCTCCAGGGCACACCCTCCATGCAAGGCAGTAATGGGCCTGCCAGATGCTGTTCTGTCTGGGTGAAGAGCACGCTTGCCAGTTGCAGCATCTGTAAATCATTTGCCAGGAGAGCCCAAGCAGTGTGGGAGTCTCAAGTCGAATCCCACTTGGCCAATCCTTTCGAATCATGGTGAAGGTTTCTGGGCTACCTGGGGAGGAAACATCTGGTAGCTTTGGCAGCCCACAGTCCCAGGGTGAGAGATGTATCCTACATGTCTCAGGAGCAAGGTGGAGAAATCTTCCTCCTTGGTCCTCCTGCTTCTGAAAGGCATGAAATCCTTGCCTGGCAAAGGCATAAGGTAGTCCATTTCCCTGATCCCACTCTTTGCATCTGCTGTTGCTTCAAAATGCAATGATCATCAGATGATGAGATGTGATCCTGGGCAATAGAAGGCACTGGGGAAGTTTGAACTGATTTGGTGTTGAGTCATCTCCTGGATGATGGGACACAGACAAGGCTGAAAGCAAGGATGACCTTCTCTTATGTGCCTTCTCTGTTGGGTCTTCATTTGGAGCTCCACAATCCCAGTCCACTTGTTTTGCCTCCAGCAAGTAAAACACCTACAAGTTCTCTGCAGAAGATCTTGTTGCATCTGGGAGCGATGGTTGGGCTGTTGCACTCCCTCTGGTTTCTCTCCCAAGCTAATTACCAGCTTCTTGGACTCTCTCAGGTGGCTTTGGCAAGTGCTCTGCTTCTCTGGCTCCAGTGCCAGGGCACCCTGGCCACAACCATCAAAACTTTGCCTGACACAAGGAGCGGTTATGCTCCTTGTGTGTCTTTTCATTGCCGGAAGCTGGTAAGTGGACAGATCCTAGACAAATAAACTTCTTGAGGGCAGGGAGTCAAAACATCCCTGGGCTTGTTTGGTGGAAAAAGGTTAACCAGCATGAAGTCTATGAATTGCCGCTGACCCGACTTTGTTGACAAAATAATGTTATTAATTGGAGTTGCAGGCAAACTGCCTGGGGATATTTAGAAGGAACTTGTCCATCACAAGGGCCGAGATCTGCCTGGGAGAAGATCTGGCTGGGTTCTTCAGAGATGTGCCTAGAGCTTGGCTGTGGCTCTGGCTGGGGGTTTTGTCATTGAGGATGAGGTGTGTTGAGGTCTCAGTTTCTTCCAGTGGCCATGGGATCATGGGGATTCACCAACAGTGCAGCAGAGAATGACAGGAGGAACCCACCAAGAAGCCAAGCACCAGGTGGCTCCTTTAGAGTGGATTGAAATGGTCTCTGTTGGTCTAGTGGAAGGTGTCTCTGCTCATACAGAGAGGTTGGGCTAGATGACCTCTGAAGGTCCCTTCCTACTCAAACCATTCTATGATTTTATGATTACTATAATGAGGCTTCTGGGTCCTGAAATTCAGGTTTCTGCTCTCAAGCTGAATCCTAGCCATAGCATCATTCCTTAGGCAGGACCAACAGCTTCATGATGAAGGTGAAGCTCAGGAGTGTGATCTGTGCTGCTCCCAGTGTGGTCCTAAACCCCAGAGGCCGTTCACTGCTGTGTTGACATTGACAACACTCACTGTCACCCTGCTGTTCCCCCCAGCCTGGTGGCTTATTTTAGACTGTGGCAGGGCAGTGGTTGGTACATGTCCCTGGGTGCTGCCGTCGTGGCAACCAAGCCCAGCAAGCCTCAGAGCCTGCTGCTCCTCTTGTGGCTGGCAGGTTCATTCACAGCATCTCACGGCGGTGCTTGATGAACAGCTTGCTTCCCTCGGCCTGGAAGCAAGCAGAACACCCGTGCTGGCGCCAGCCCAAGACAGAAGCTATGGGAATCCTCCTCGACAGCGTGACAGCAAACGCTCCTCTTGAGCAAGACCGGTGCTGGGACACTCTTGCCCGACAAATCCACAGCAAAGCCTGTCCCAGTGCAGGAAGAGCTTGCCTTGGGCTGCAAGGTTTCCTGCACCTGCGTGACTAAGCAGGCAGGAAAGCACCTTTGGTGCGTGCCAGGGTGGTGGAAATTCAGCTGCCAGAAAACAAGCGTGCCAGTGCGTGTCCCACCATGCTTTGAGGAGGGAGGTAGCACCTCGAAGTGGTGGGCAAATGGACTGTGCTCCTCAGTTTCCCTAAAAAGCTGACAATCACCTCCAAGGTAAGGTCAGGCACATTTAGGTGGAGCCTCATACAGGTGAACTGTGCTCCTCAAGGGCTGCCAGATCCCTATAGCCCACAGGTGAAGAAGACCCCTCTGCTGGGGTGCTCTGCCTTGCCTAACTCAAGTCCTGCCATGAGTACATGACCTGGGAGAGCCATTAGGAGCAAGATCCATATGCCTGTTCCTCTTGCACAGCCTCCTGGCACAGTCTTGCCTGGGGTGAAGTGGCCACAGGGGTGGAGTGGTCCATCCAGGCAGAAGTTCGGAGCGGCTTGACCGTTCTCTGCGGAGCAGCTGTGGCAAGCAGCCCATGTTTCACAAGTGGGGTTTTCCCATCAGGCTCTCCAGCTGCTATAAATAACAGGAAACGTTTTGTCGTTTTCTGCTCCGGAGAAGGTCAGGAGCTGGATTCTGTGGTCTTCGGAGCTTTAATAAGGTTGGAGATTTATGTGGTGTACCAAGAAGTCCCCCGAGACAGGCTGCCTGAGGCTGTTTGGCTCCTTGGATGGAGAAGGCCTGAATGCCAGCCTTTGAGAAAGTTACCTTAGCCACCCTTTATGAGATGTTAGGTCCTGCTAAATCCTTAATGTGCTCTTCATCTCCAGGCCAGATATTGACTCTTGGATTGCAGCAGAATCCACTCATAAGAGGTTTGAACTATATTCCGTCTGTGGTAAGAAGAGCTTCCACCATCTATCATAGGATGGATGGGCACAGGGACACCAGTCACTGGTCTCATGAGCTTGCTGGGAGCTCATATTCATAGAGTCTGCCCTTGTGAGACTCCACCTGGAGTACTGTGCCCAGGTCTGGCGTCCTTAGCACCAGAAAGATGTGAACCTGTTAGAGCAGGTCCAGAGGTGGCCACAAAAATGGTCAGAGGGTTGGAGCACCTCTCCTCATGGTTTATCTGGCTTGTACTTGTCACAGGATGGAAACCTAACAAATCAAGTGGGAAGATCCATCCTCAGGAGTTTGCTCAGACATCTAGACAGCTTTTCTGGGTCACGGAGAGCCACAAGCACCAGGTCTGTGCCGCCTGTCGCCCCAGTAGCCGCACAGGGAGGAGGCAGAGCCTCTGTCTGCTGCCTCTCCCATTTCCCCAGCAGATTCAGGAATGCTTTGATGTCTGCTTCCCCGGCCCCAGTGCCCAGCACCAGGATTAACCACCAGTCATAGCCCTCCACCGCTTCCAAATAAATCTCCTAGACTCAGACAAGCCCCACTCAGAGGGGTCCCAGCATTCCCCTCATGCAGAATGAGGGTTAAAAATAGGTTTTTTTCCCCTGCACCTGCCCCTCTGAAGCCAAGACTATGTTTTATTTTTACAGTCCAGATTTCCTGGTGGTTGGCTCCTCTCCTGGGACTTAGAGGCCAGTGACACAAATAGAAAAGTGACCCATCTCAGTGGTACAAAGAAGGTGGGCAGCAGGGAAAGCCATCACACCAGACATAGGTTGGAAGAAACCATTCTTACCCTAATCTCTTCTTCCTATAACCTCATTTAAAACCAAGGCAGGAACGCAGCTCCAGGGATGACCCTTAACAAAAATACTGAATTTTACTCCTTTTTGCATGCTTATGAGAGTGTTATATCTGTCTCTAAGGGTTTTTTTGGGTCTGAGTTAGCATCCCCTCCACAGATCAGCCCTGCTTAAATGGTTTCAGTGAGGCTGAATTATTTTATGTTAAAGCCCATGTGTTTACATTTCATAAGCTTATTTTAAAACACATGTGTATACAAGAGCAGGCTTATTTATAAGGCAGAATAGCCTGCTGTGTCCTTACCTGACTTAAGTGTCAAGGAAGCAGCTTTTTTTTGCTTTTTACAAGCACCGTTTAAAATAAAATACTGGTTTGCTATGCGCCAGAGAATCTGCCCAAGAGGAGGTCAGGGCAAGGTCTTGTTTTCTGACTGTAAAATGCTATTTTACTTGTTTACGAAGCTTCCTCTTGCTAGCTGTCATTTTAGGTTAATATGTTAATGACAGCTATAGGTAAAAAAAAAATCATTTCTATTCCCCAGAGTCCTAGCAAGCCTGCATTGCCAAAATCCCAAACTAGCCAGGCTTCCCAGTGAAACAGCTTTTGGGAACTTTCCATAAGTAAGCAGGATTTGCTGGGTGACCCATTCAGTTGAGGTTCTTGGCAAGGTTTCTGGCTTCAAGTTCCCCAGGGAAATACATGAGAAAGCCTTTTGGGGAGCATATTGGCATTCTCTGCTTGCCCTGAAGGAAGGATTTTAGTCTTTATTCTTGATTTTAACCATATGAACTGGTAATGCACCAGCCCAGCAGCAGGAAGCTGAGGAACACCTTGTGGTGGTGGAGGTTTATGTTGGAGAATGATGAAATGTTACGTATAGACTCAAGACCAGAATGGGGAGGGTGAGGGGAACCTAAAGGAACCACTAGTTTACACTAAAGGAAGTGAAGCTTTGACTGTAGCACATAAAATTCATCTTGCACAAGGGATGAAAAGTATGTGCATGTTTCATATCTACACTCAGGGATCTTTTTCTGCTTCTGTCAAGCTTCCATGAAGTATGTGGCTCTGGTAGGTATGGACATGAAGACCTTGGAGGTAGGGAGGTGAGCAGATGCTGTTTATACCCAGGAGAGCTGGAGCAGACATGGAGTGAGGGGTGGTTTTCCATCCAGAGAAGCTGTAAACCAAAGCCCTGACCACTGGTGGTTATTTAAAGCCTCCGGCAGCGCTTCCTGTGATGGGAAGGTGCTTGGCCCACGTTCAGATTGGGCGACTGCTCTCTGCAAAGCCAAATAAACAGCAGCCACTTGAACTTTCCACCTTGTGGGCTCAGCCAGATGCCTCAGTCCCAGGCTGTGACCCACGACAAGGTCACAGCACCTCGAATAGGCTTTGCAGACAAGTCTCCTTGAAGGATTCAGGGTAATGACCACATTTTGGGGTTGAGGGGTGCTTTTCCCTTTGCATAAAGGACCCCAAAGTAAGAGTTCGGTGCTTCTTGGATCCGAGAGGAGGCACCTGGGAAGGGAAGTCTGTGTCTCAGGAATGGGGTGTGATGGCCTTCATGCAGGTCCCTGTCCTTCAGTGGCCTTGGACAGGGCAATGGGAGGAAATTATATCCTTTACTGCTAGACATGTACTTGAAATGCTAAATTTTCTGAAAGGAGCACAATCCAGTATCCAGGACCAGGAATCTCATCCATACATCAAAGAAGGCATGGTGGTGCATGACCGTGGTGACCATCTCAGCTGCAGGATGTCCATGAAGGTGCCAAGGCATTGATGCTGAGATGCCCATAGTGATGATTCATCCATTGGGGAGGTTGGAGCTGGTCCCTTTCAACCTTAGCCCTTCTGTGATGGTTGATGTGAAATTTCAGGCACTTGCCTGTATGTATCCTGGTGCTTCTACTGAGTTGTAGTTAATGTGATGCATGTCCTTTCCCACTTCTGACCCTTCCCTGGTGTCCTGAGCTGTTTGAGCAACTCACATGAACCCTGTGATGAATGCTCCTTCCTCACATCCAGCGGCAGCCCCTCAGCCTGGGAACTTTTGCAAGACTTGGCAGCAGGACTGTTGCAGGAGTATTTCACACAGGACCCAAAAATATTGCTGTGGGTGCAGCATCGGTCGGCCTGAACGCAGGGTCAGGTCCCTAAGAAATCAGACTGCTGACGAACAAGCTTGAGCATATTCAAATCTTTCGTCTGATTTTCTTGGACTGCAGAGTTTCCAAGGGAGCCAAAAAGCTGGCTGCTCTTGTTGACTTTGCAGACCAGAAATCCAGCCAGGTTCAGTGAAATAAGGGAGCTGCAATACTTAGTTGGTGTAGCAGGGAGGAAAAAAGCTCATTTTATAAAAGCTCAGATGTACTCTTTAGAGATAAAAGTCCAAGGTGGTGCTCTCTGCCTGTGCTCAGCATTGGGGATGATTGCTCAGGCAGGCCCAGGACCAAAATCCTTGCTTGACATCCCTCTGAATTTCGAGCAAAGAAGCAAATCCAGGGGCATTTCACTTGATCCAGGTCAAAAAGTGGGTCCACACAGGCTTTGGGGAGTGCAGATATTAGTTGTGCCAGCACTGAACTGGGATTAGAGCACAGGAGACTTCAGGCAGGAGCAGAGCATCACTTTAGACTGCAGATGAACCCTGAAATGACAGCAAACTTGAAGCAAGCCCACGGTTCAGGTCAGGCTGGCCGTGATTCAGCTTTGGAAAATGAAAGATGAAACTTTCTGACTTCAGTTCAAGTTATGAACTTATAAACTCCCAATTATCTGGTTGAATGGACGTGAGCCAGAGACAAACATTTTTGGAGGCAAGTGGATGGGACAGCTTCCTGAACATGAACTCATTGGAAAAGGCATGATGTGGAGATGGAGCTTTGTCTCAAATTCTCATATTTTACAAAGCTGGGTTAATGTGACATGAAGATATCTTCTGTGTATCCCAGAGCTGCTCTTGAGCATCCTCCATCCATTTACTGCTCTTTGCTAAAATGTAGGGGATGATAAATCGCTTCCAAAAATGAAAGCTGGAAAAAAATAATCATATTTTAAGCCTATCTGAGTGATGACAAATGTGCAAAAAGCTTTTGCACAGGACAGTCATGTAACTTTACTCCCTTCCCCACGAGATAACAAGCTCAGGCTGGCAGTGAACTATGGACAAGTGGGGCAGCCCATGGTCCAGCTCTGTGATTTCATGGCACAGCTTTGAGGTGGGGTTGGAATAGGGATGTCCCACATGTGGGTGCAGTTTTTGTCAGCAAATCTTAGCACTGCAGGGTTTTCTGCAGATTCTGTTCCAGAACAAGGTGCCCTTTTTTTCCCTCTGTTTCCCTTTAAAATATGGATTTATTTTCACTGTTGCTTTGAAAATGGCCATATATTCCCCAAAACTGTCTTCAGGCGTTACGAAAATCAGAATATCTGCCTGAAGCTAGGGATAAAAACGCAGCAGAGGCGTCATGCAGGCAGCTGGGCAGCAGTTCTTCCTGCGAGCTGCTAAAATTGGCATCTGCTAAAGTTAGTGGAGATTTCATGGAGCTGTTGTTCGTTTTATTGAAGTGGACAGGTCAAGGACCAGGGTTTTATCAGCACCCTGGCACCAAGGGGATGCACCAGTGGTCCCAAATGCTGGGAATCATCCTCGTCCTTGGTGCTGTGGCTGCAAGCTGGAAGGATGGCTCTGGCATGCTGCTGGTGAGCTGTCACCAGCTTTGGAGGCAGTGATGCCACAATGATGTTCCTGCCCAGCTCCTGCCTGCAATTGTGCTGACAAAGTGGATGAGCTCAGAATTGGTGTCCTGGATGTACAGACAGACTGGGGACCAAGATGTTGGAGAGCAGTGCCACAGAAAGGGACCTGGGGGTCCTGGTCAATGGCAAATTGAGTATTAGTCACCAGTGTGCCCTGGCAGCCAGGAGGGTCTGCTGTGTCCTGGGGTGCATCAGGAAGAGCACTGCTGGCCAGTCAAGGGAGGTGATTGTCCTGCTCTGCTGTGCACTGGTGCAGCCTCACCTCCAGTCTTGTGTGCAGTTTTGGGAACTACAATATAAGAAAGATATAAAGCTATTGGAGAGCATCCAAAGGAAAGCAACGAAAATGGTGAAGGGTCTAGAGGGGAAGCCATATGACAAGCAGCTGAGGTCACTTGGTTTGTTCAGCCTGGGGAAGAGAAGACTGAAGGGTTACCTCATAGCTGTCTACAGCTTCCTCATGAGGAGATTAGAAGGGCAGGCACAGATCTCTTCTCTCTGGTGAACAGTGATAGGACTGGAGGGAACAGCATGAAGCTGTGTCAGGAGAGGTTTAGGTTAGATATTAGAAAAAGGTTTTTCACCCAGAGGGTGCTTGGGCACTGGAACAGCTCCTCAGGAAAGTGTTCACAGCACCAAGTGTGACAGAGTTCAAGAACCTTTTGAACAATGCTCTCAGGCTCATGGTGTGATTCCTGGGGCTGTCCAGTTCAGGGACAGGAGTTGGACTTTGATGATCCTTGTGGGTTCCTTCCAACTCAGAATATTCTGTGATTATCATCCTTAGTGTTAACTAAAATCTTTATTCCTACACTGTGCCAGTCTCCTGGGAGTGGATTTGGGGCTGGTGCTCCTCTGTGCTTGAGTTAGATGAAGGTTTCATGGGTGCATCCATCCAGATGCAGGTCACCACAGTCCTGCCAGCTCAGACAGGGAGGCTGAGGGGCCAGCTTCATGGGAGAAGTCAGTTGGCATTTCAAAACCCTCCAGGGAAGGCCCTTGCTGAGGCCCCCAGAGTCCTTTGGGTGCCACCATCAGCTGGAGCTCGAGGGAAGTCCTTCTACTTTGTTTCTAGTAAATGCCTGCCCAGGATGTGCAGAGGACAGCAGAGAGGATGTGCTCCATCTGTTTAATGAGCGACACTTACAGTAGATCTGGAAACAGGGTGGGGATGTTTTATTGACCAGCTGATTAAAGAATGCCGGGGAAATTCCCACTTGGGAACACAGAGCAGTTTCACCCCATGCCTTGGCATTGAATTACAGTGCTCATTGAGCAGCCCTTGGCTGCCTGTCCCAGTGCTGCCCACACTGCCATGCCAGTACAGCTGCCTGTTTGCAGGGAGATGAGCTGGGAATGGATCAAGCTGAAAATAAACTTTTTTATTTATTTTTTATTTCCCCCAAGGTAAAATTGACTCCATGGTGCCTTTGCCAAGGTGGCCATCGATGTCATGATAGCCTTGTGCTGTCAGGGCTGAGCCAAACTGGGTACCTGCTGACTCTGCACTGGAGCAGATGAGCCTGAGTCCTGTGGCTGGAGGGAACATCTTCAGTGCCCCTTGTATCTGCTCCCTTGGGCTGTCCCACTGTGGTCCAGCCCGACCCTGAGCTGGTTTTGCTGTTGGTTGCCATGTGCGATGCCAAATTTCTATTACTTGTGAAATAGCAAAACATCCTTTGTGCTGGCTGCTGGAGTACTCTCTACACATCTGTGCCTATAGGGTTTTTCTCCTAAGATAGCTGAAATAGTAATTTCAGCATAGAGCGAGGTATATTAATAGGAATGCCCTTATTTAGCTTCTTCTCTGTACCACAGGAGCTTGTAATGGGGGAATTGAGCCCTAAGCCAGCACTCGGTGTTGTGTAAGGTGTCCATAGATATTCCTTGATGTCATGTTTGCTGTTTGCTGCAGTCTGGCTCTTTAGGAAGCATCATGAAAAAGAGATGGAGAAAAACCCATGACAGGCTGCAGGGAATGGCTGTCTGCCTCCTTCCCCAGGCTGAAACCACCTTGTGCGCCCCCAGGGACAGGGACCACTCTGTGACTGGATCTCAAAGCAAGTATTTAACCTGGACAGCTGAGCAGCTTTATGCTTGTTACTGAAATTGCATTTTCATTCACCTCCTTTGCATTTTTCCCTGCGGAGAAGGCAGAGCGTGTGCATGTGCTTCCCCAGAAACATTTACTATCATCAGTTTGCTTCATCATAAATGATGAATTTGGGCTTGCAGCTTAATTTACCCAGGGAAGCTCGTTTGCTTTCAGCTTGATTAGAGCCTGCTGCAGCGCAGCAAGGGTGGCTGGGAAATGCCACCCACGCTGGGGTGTCAAAGTGCCTCTGAGACCATCCTTGGAGAGAGCTGGGGAGCCAAGCAGAGCCGGAGCAGCTTGCGTGTCTCTAGGCCATTAAAGCTTACCCCTGGGGCTGGGGAGGATGTGCAGAGCACGGATGAAACGCTGCATCCTGCCTGTCCCATCCCTGCTGGATCCGGCCGTAGGAGCTGAGGAAGTTTTCCTGCTTAGCAGGGTGGAGAGGCTTCACATCTCAGCCTTTATTTAATTTTCAGGTGATAAAAGCATCGCTTCCCTGCCCGGCGCGTCTGAGCAGCCAGCACGTTCAAACGCTTCCCTCTCTGCAGGGAATTTGCATTTCCCTAAGGGCAGCACCGGATTTATGCAAATATCCAGATGAAAGAAAGAGAAAGCCAAAGCATGCTCATGAGTAAGCGTTCCTGGGCACTTCCTGAGCTCTCGTCCCAACCTTTCAGGATTCTGGGGAGAAGCAGCATGGTGATGCTGACTGTGGGTTCCTCTGCCCCCAAAAGCACTGTGTGATGATCACTTCACACTGTCCCAAGAGCAGTATCAGGCTGGAAAGGTGCTTTGAGGTTGCAGTGTCCTGCTGTTGGTTTTGCTTTTCTTGGGTGCACCATTCCATGGGATGTGGCAACCCACTTGTTGCAGTGTTCTCTTGCTGTTTCACAGCAGCACTGTAGGCAGGATGGGTTTCCTCATCGTGCCATTCCCCCTTGGATGTGGTCCTTCTCCTTCAGTGGTCTCCAAAATCACCTGGGCACAGTCCATCACAGCCAGCTGGGCTGTGCTGCATGACCTTCTCCTTGCTTCCCTTGCCAGGATGGGAAGAGGAGAAAGTCGAATCATCTCATGGTGGCTTTGACATGAGCTTTTTGCTCATGCAAATCATTGCAATTTCCCTTCCTGAAATGCCAGGGCATTTTCTGGCTTTTACAAAGGCACTGCTGGAAATCCGTCCTGTGAGTGACAGGAATAGGATTGGATGCCTCTGTTCATCTTATGTACCAAAAGACAGTTCATTTAAGTGCAAGAAGCATCAGGATCTGTATAGTTTGCCATCCTATTTTAGCTGGTTTCGCCTCAAACAGCGGCTGGGAGCAGCCTTGGCATGTCAGAGCATCACTGCGTGACAAGTGAGGATGTGATTTAAAACGTGCTCATCCGGAGCACCAGCAGCTGCTTTCTGCTTCTGGTGTGCAGCCCAGAAAGAGACAGGCTTGATGGTAGTGGGGGAGCCCATTTTACAGTCCAAGACCACATCCCAGGCTGCAGCATTGTAGGACAATGGTCCTGAGGATTTTTCAGCCCATTTTCCTGGTTCTCAGAGTCCTCTTCTGGTATAGTCTTTTATTCTCTTGGTTAATCTTGAATCCAGCTTGGACTCCACTCAAAGAGGCAAACTGGAAGCTGGGTGGAAGCCAATGTGGAGACCCCTGGGAAGGGTCACAGTACATCCCAGCTACTCTGGCCATCAAACACTCACAGAATCAGAGAATGGTTTGGATTGGAAGGGACCTTAAAGATCATCTGTTTCCAACATCTGGCCATGGTCAGGGACACCTTCCTCCAAGCCCTGTCCAGCCTGACCTTGAACACTTCCAGGGAAGGGGCATCCACAGCTTCTCTGGGCAACCTGTGCCAGTGTCTCACCATTCTCATAACAAATTTGTTCCTTATGTTCAATATGAACCTGCCTTCTTCCAATTTGAAACCATTGCTTTTTGTCCTATCATTACAGTCTTTGTTCATCTTTCTTATAAACTCCCTTTAATACAATAAGGTCTCCCTGGCCACCAGTTCCTGAGCTGGAGGAAGTGCCACAGCTGTGTCCTTGCTTTTTTTTAGGTCCATGTGAGCCCAGCTGCAAGGTGCATTTCCAGGGGCTTTGAGTTTCAGGAGGTCCATAGTTGGGAAAAGGGCATTGGGAAGTGGCCTCCAGTTGTACCAGGGGAGGTTTGCGTTGGATATTTGGGAAAAAATCTTTACTGAAAAGGTGATTAAGCATTGGAACAGTCTCCCCAGGGGAAATAGTTGAGTTTCCATCCCTGAAAGTGTTAAAAAAATGAGTAGGCTTGGCACTCAGTGATATGATTTGGTGGGCATGGTGGTACTTGGTAGATAGTTGGACTTGATGAACTGGGAGGTCTTTTCCAACCTGAACAGTTCTACAGTTCTATGATTCTAGTTTGCAGACTTGAGCAATCCAAGCTTGGTCATCCCTTCTCCTTCCTGTTTAGTCTCCCATCTCCCACGCGAACAGGGTGTGAATTTGTCTGAGGACATGGGACAATGGTTTACCAACCAGGGAGGCTCTGCAGAGCAAGTGGAGACATTGATGTCCCACTAGCAAGAACAGCTGCAACTTTCAGCATTTCATCTCCTTTGATCTTTTGTTTGAAAGAAAACCACCTTGATTTGCTCTGCAAGCTCCCACAGGTGGGGACAACTCTCAGCATAGTGTCCCTTTGTGCCAAGTTTTTGCACAAGAGCAACAAGACCAAAGGATTTTGTCCCTGTTGCTGTGGGTGGGCAGATGGAAGAGGGTGCAGGATCAGGCCATGCCATAGTCATACATCCAAAACTGGCAGCTCAGAGGTACCCACCTTTGTCCCTTGAGCTTTGCCAACATGTTGTTTTTGCAGAACGGTGGTCCCACAGCATCCATGGAGCTGTGCTGTGACTTTTTGCTGTAGCTGAGGAGGTTTCTGGAAGAGAGTTGCAGGAAAAACCACCTTTGCAGCTCTGAAGAAAGAAAGTCTGCAGCATGCCTGGGCACTGCTGGACCTTGTCACATCCCATGCAGGAGCAGCGTATTTTCCCATCTTCCTTGACTTGCTCCATGGTTTTTAGTTACCTTGACTGACACCCATCACATTTTCCCCAACATTATTACTAGCCCTGAGAGAACACTTCTCGCCTGCATGCACCATCTCTGTCCCAGGGACATGCTGGAAGGGATGTCTCAAGGGGTGGTTTCTGCTGGGGAGTGGCAGTGGTCAGGGCTAGTGAGGAAGAGCCAAGCCAGCGTTTTCCATGCAGCACTGTCCCCATGGACTGCTGTCTGCCTTCACAAGTGCTTCAGTGCCCACCACAAGGGACAGGGCTGGTGGTGTTGCCACCCACCAGCAGCTTCCGATGATATGAGTGACCCTAGGGTGAAATGAGTAAATCAAATAGTGGGGAGCAAAAGTGAGATGGTTTGGGAGGGGAATCCATGAGACCACAGGGTCTGGATAGTGGAGAAAGGTCAAGGACACACAAACCCCATCTCAGCCTGGTGCCATTGACTTAGAGGAGCTGCCTTTCTCCAGCATTTGGCTTCTCTGGGCAATGCTGGCTATAGCTTAATTCCACCAGAGATGTTTCCATGGGGTTTACCACAGGCAGAGCATGTTGCATCCCCAGCCTGTCATGGAACACTATTTCAACATTGTCTGCAGTTCAAAATCCACCCGTTGGGTAGATTGAGTCCCCTCAGCCTCCTTCTTAAACAAAAGTCCATCAAAGCCACCGCGGCCAGTCAGCGTTGGGTGTTGTGCAAGAGGCACCAGTGACGCAGACAGGGCCGTGGTGGCCTTTGGTCAGGGCTGATGAGGTGGTAGGACCAAGCAGTGTAGGAACATCTTCCCATCAGGATGACACCACCAGGCAGGGACATGCCAAATAGCAAAGTTCAAGTCTGGTGGAACACAGAGGGATTGAAGACAAGGGGCCAAAATACTAGTATTGGGGTAAGCAGTGGAAAAACTAAACACAGGCTGCACCTCTCCCAAAACCAGTTTCCCCAGCACAGGCTCAAGCTGTGCTTCAAAAAGAAGGTCATGACAGCCCCTCCATGCCCTTTCCAGGGGGCTGCTGCTACCTGTGCTCCTCGTGTTTCCCCTGAAAGAGGCATCATTCCACCCCCCACCCCCACATTTGGCCGTTCAGACACCTGCCACAAGTATTAAGTTCACCCAGAATGCTGTGAGAAACCACAAGAAAAGATGAACAGATGTTTAGCTGCACCAGAGGTTCAGGCTGGGAAAGACACATGGCAGTGGCAGTTTCTGGGGGGTCAGCTTGGCCCCCTGTTTGTGTTTTGAGGCGAGGATGCTGCTTTGGGATTGTTTTCTTTCCAAGGATGCTCTTGAGCGAGGCAGGAAGCCTGGAA
>NW_008669959.1:6345-6646 GCF_000695815.1 Acanthisitta chloris | reverse complement strand
GATTCCACTGGCCAAAAGAAATCCCTGAAGGATGGGGGGAGCCATCCCCCAGTATTTGGGGTGCCTGACTTCCCTGTGCATTGTGCTCTGGAGCATGGGGATCATTTGTCCCCAAATGACCGAACCTTTCACCCCCCTCCGAAAAATCCCCTCCAGGGCACACGCTCTGCAGATTTGGGAGTCAGCCAGCCCCAAGCCTGTTATTACTTTTCCCTGTGGAGTTGGCCTCTCTTCCACCCCCCTCTTTTTTTTTTTTTTCTTTCCCTTCAAATCCAAGCCCGGAAAAGCCTCAGACGCCGGG
>NW_008669959.1:0-6172 GCF_000695815.1 Acanthisitta chloris | reverse complement strand
GCAGTGGAGGGTATATCCCAGATCATAAAACCAGGATCTCGCTGCGAGCGAGGCCACCACCGGCTGCCCGTGAGTTGTCTGCTGCCAGGGAAGGGCTGGAGGGATGGGTGGGTGACTGTGTTTGGCTGGGAGGGATTCCTTCTCCTCCCATTGCTGAATATTTGGTGCCTGTTTGTAGTTTTATGATCTCTGGTGGCTGGATGTCTTATTGTATGAGAAGGAATTAAGTTTAAAAAAAAGCCTTCCGTGGAGACCTCAAATTCAAGCTGCTTTGGGGGCTGCATAGGAGGGAAGCTGAACTTCCAGCTAAAGGGTGTTGAAGAGATGCTTGGAGCACCTCATGTTTCCTCTGAGGCTTTGCCCCATGAGCTCTGGGACAGGAGAGGCAGCTCCAGCACTGGTGGCATCGCAGGAATCCTTGTGTCAGCACAGAGTCCATGTCCCATTGGGATTGTGGACCATCACCAAAGTAGGTGAGAGGGAAAAACAACTCCCAAAAGACCTTAACAGGCACTTTCCACACTGTGCCTCAATCTCTCTTCAAAGAAAAAAGGTGCAAATAAAAGATAAGCAGGGGCTGATCATGTTACCAGGGCCTCCTGTGCATTCCCAGCTTACACAGTGCTGGGAAGGCTGTGCTCTTTTTATCTGGCTGGCTGGCTCAGTGCCTCAGCTTTCCCATTCTTCCCTCTTCCCTGGTCTCCTGAGAGCCTCCTGCTTGCAAATCTCCACACCAGTATCGTGCTGGCATCTTTCCCTGCTGCCTAAATACTACCAAACCCTTCAAATCCAACTGGAGCTATAAAATCAGGGGCCATACAGCTCTCTTCAGCAAATTTACCTGTTAGCCAGCATTTACCACACACCACAAAGGATGTGGAGGAAGATGTATGACCTGGTTTATCTTGCAGGTGTCCCTTGGTGGGCTGCCAAGAGCCTGCCATCTCTCTCTCTCTCTCTGCACTCATGCAGTTTTAGTCCTCCTTGCTGTTTTGCTCAGAAAACATCACC
Source organism: Acanthisitta chloris (assembly GCF_000695815.1). NCBI lineage: Eukaryota > Metazoa > Chordata > Aves > Passeriformes > Acanthisittidae > Acanthisitta > Acanthisitta chloris. The sequence continues at coordinate 5,161 of NW_008669959.1, read as the reverse complement.
TGCAGCGAAAGAAACGACCAAAAAATAACCCCTTGGAGGAAAAACCCTGCAATGCTTCCCTGGCAATTGGTGCCAGGAGCAGAGCAGCGCAGATGCCTCACAGCCACACGGTACATGGCATGGTTTTTCTGGGACATCCTCATCTGCTCTGTCCAGCTCTGCACCTGGAGCAGGATGTGCCAGTGGCCACTTATGCCTCTGCCCCAAGATTCCGGCTCCTGTGGGGTGTTTTGCTTCTGTGACTCTCCTTCCGGACCTTTCCTGTTTCCTTCTGTGCGGATGTGACTTGAGGAAATCTCAGCACGTTGGCTTTCCTCTGGCTGCATCCCAGCTGTGGTCATGGGCTGGGGACAGCACTGTGGCTCTCTGAGCCTTGGGACCCATCCTCTCTGGCAGTGGTGGCAGTGGTAGTGCTGCTCATGCTGGTGGCTGTGGTGACACTGGTGGCAGCAGTGGGAGTGGTGGTGACACTGGTGGTGGCAATGGTGGCAGTGGTGCTGCTCGTGCTGGTGGAAGTGGTGGCAGTGCTGCTGCTCATGCTGCTGGCAGGGGTGATGCTGCTGGTGCTGCTTGTGCTGCTGATGCTGGTCGCAGCTGTGACACTGGTGGCAGTAGTGGTGCTCCTGGTCTTGTGTGTGCAGCCAAGCCTCGTAGACCTGCTTCCTGTGGTCACACGTGGTAGTGGCAGTAGGCATGTGCAGAACTGTTAAGTGGTAATAACTGGGTCTATTCAGAAACTTGCATTCAGTTTGCAGGGTGATGGAAATGCTTGTTGCAGAGGTGGGACTGGGAGCAGGGAGAATATGGCTTGATCAGTCGTAAGGCAAAAGGGCAGGTCAGGGTTGTGTTACATAGACAGAAACCAGGAGAGAGGTCAAGGAAGTGTAACATAGATGGGTTTTGTTAGATTTCTCTGAAGGTGAACTTTGAACGGGAGATGTGCTCACTTGGAGATAGCTCTGTTTATATACGGGTGAGATACATATTGTTTGGGTGAGTAAGAGCCTTTGTTTCAAGTCCCACTGCTAAAACCCACGTGGAGCGACAGTTTGGCTCAGCAAAGCTTCCTTTTCCTTTGCTTGGGGAGTTGCTGTGTTTAGGAAAACCTGACTCCAGCAGCTGCATCCCGCTAGCCTGGGTACCACAGCACAGCCATCAGATCTGGCATCAGCTCACTGCTCCTGCCAAGCTCTTCCATTGACGGCGTGAAGAAGACTTGGCCTTTATTTTGCATCAAGTTGCCATGAGGAAGAACAGCCTTATCCCTTCTGTTGCAGTCTCTGTCCCTGGACAGCTGGGTTGAGGCCATGGCATGTGTGATAATGGCACTGCCTCACTGCAAAGAAATATTTTGGAGAGCCCTGTGATCCCCTCCACTTTGGGGTGTAAGACAAGAAGCTGATGGCTCCGTCTTCCCCATCACCCAGAGCAGCATCTTTCATTGCTCTCTTCCACACTGGAATGCATTCACCCTGGATCACTGCAGGGCTCTTAGCTGCAAAATTCTCATGGAAGAACCAGGAACTTCCACAGTCATTGCAAAAAAAAGAATCACAGAGTCATTAAGGTTGGAAAAGACGTCTAAGATTGAGTCCAACCATTAACCCAGCACTGCCAGGTTCACCGCTAAACCATGTGCCACATCCATGCACCTTTTGAACATTTCCAAGGAGGGTGATTGCACCACTTCCCTGGGCAGTCTGTTCCAATGCTTGGCAACCCTTTCAGAGAAGGAGTGTTTCCTAATATCCAATCTAAACGTCCCTTGGCACAACTTGAGGCTGTTTCCTCTTGTCCTGTTGCTTGTTACTTGGGAGAAGAGACCAACCCCCACCTGGCTACAACCTCCTTTCACTGGGCTTCCCCTGATGGGTTTGAGCCTGACAGGCCAGTGCTGCACTGCTGAACATCCTCATCCAGGGCTTGCTCACTCTGTCCTCACATGCTTCCTCTAGATCCCCCGTAGCGCTCAAATCAGAGGGATTTATATTCACTTGGCAGGTTATTAATATTAGCTGAAATTCCCTTTTCCACATTGTTCTGCCATGCTTAATATGGAGATCAGCATCACAGCCTGTAGCACTGGGGATGATTTGTGATTGAATATCCATTAGGGATTTATGGGCTTTGGGGCTGAATTGCTGCGGACGTGCAATTGCCAAAATACTTGAAACGCTTCCACTGGAGAGGAGACCTTGTGGGAAAGGAGCACTCACTGTTCTCGTACTCAGGCAGTTCCCACTGAACCTCCGTTACTGGCAGTGAGCACACCCAAGCCAATAAAAAATTTGTATGGGATCTGGAGCTCCGATGGAGCATGAACTGTGTGTTGGATGATGACAGGGAGCGAGCCACTGCTCCCAGCAGACAGTGCTGGCATTGGTGCTCACAGCAGCTTCCAGTCCCACAGGGTTGCTCAGCGGGTGGGATTAATCCAGGACACGGTTAAACATGGGCACTGTTCATATTATCATGTCCCTCTGACCATTTAAAACAAGGTTTGAGGTTGTTTGGAGAGAGAAAAGTTACTTTTTGCTGCTTTTCCCTGTGTACCTCTGGTGCTGGTGCGTCAAATCCAAAGGGGCAGAAGGCAAGATGTCGTTAAACAAGAGCCAAAGGCATTAAAAGAAAAAGCAAAAGATCCTCAAGTCCTTTATTTCAGAGAAACCAGGTTTGCAAGGGGATGATTTGGGGCAATACCTGTTTTCCAGCAGCTCTTCTCTTTGAGCAGGCATCTGTGGCTGCACATCCCTCCCATCCTTTTAACTTCTTATTCCTAAAAGTGAAGAAAGATGAAGCCTGCTGAGGGGATTGCCAGCAGGTTTTTCTTGGGAAACTCACTCACTAAGTTGCTGGTTCTTTTTTGTGGTTGTGCTGGCCTACAGCTCTGCAGCTGGACCAAAACTGCCCTCCAGAAACACTATTTCTTACCCAGCCATGGTGAGATCATCTCAGGGGGAGGCAGACCCTGCAAGCAAAGTGGTGGATGGGATCACCACTGGAAAATCATGGCAAATGCCAGGGGGAGAGCAGGTTTCCCAGCTGTCTCACATGACCATTTCAAGCTTTGAGCAAAGATTCCAGCTCTATGGTCTAGGCAGGGAGGGTGAGCTGCCCTGGGAGGGGGGCAGCATTGCCTGGAGGCCAAGCTGCTCTGAATCACACCTAAAACACTTCTGGGAGGTATCTCCTGCCTCCCTCCCATCCCTCAGCTGAGATTCCAGCCTCCATTAGCTGCTAAAATCTGATTTTCTCAATGGGAACTGGAAATTCCGCCCTGGAAGGTCCCACTCATCCCCTCCAGCCCAGGCAGGGTTTGAACTTTGCAGAATATCCTTGCAGGACTCTGAGGTAGCATTACCCCATTTTTATGGGGAAAAAAATAAAGTTAGGAGTGATGGGACATGATTGATGGGAAAATCCATGATTTTAGCAGCCAAGCTGGGCATATTCAGCAGAGCAGCCCTGCCTTCCCCTAACACCCTCACCTGTTTTTTTTCTCCTTTGCTGTTTGATTTTTTAATTCCTGGGTACCACTGGAGAAGCAGGAGCTGGCAAGTGGGTTGTAAATGATGTTAGGCGTGGAGGAGCCTGGTGACACCATCCAAGTGGTGTGATTAGGTGGTCAGTGCTCTGCTCATGTACCTGCTCCCACCTCATCTCTTTGCATCAGGGTGAAACAATCCAGAGGGGAAAGTTTCTGGGTGCTGGGACACCAGCAGGAGAGGCAACGGGGTGCCTGCTGGCCTGGCTTGGGTTACTTATGTGCTTATGGTCTATTTTGAGGCTGTGGCTACGCAGCACTAAGCAGCCGCTGACCCGGGGGAAGGACCAGCTTCAAAACAAGAGTCTGGTGGGTAACAGCCTGGGGAAGCGCCGGGTTTCCCTCACCTGGCAGCACCCTTGCCACCCCCTCGGGCCTCTCATCTCTTGGGTTTGGCATTTCCACAGTGGGAATTGATTTTTTACTCTTCCCATTGCTGTCTTTGAGGGCAAAGATGCCCCAGGTTGCAAGACCAGGGCACATGATCGGGAGCCATGTGCCAGCAGTGATGGGCATGTGGATGAGCAAGCAGAGAGACACATCATCAGTAACACTGGTGAAACTGTACACACATGACCCCTCCTCTGCTGCCCCTCCCCAAGAAAGCTCATTTGCAGGCAGCTTAGTTTGCCTAAGAGCATTAGAGGTGCATTTGGTGGACATGAGCTGCTCAAGCAGCGCTGGGAGCATGTGGCTGATCAGGGACAGCGGCGGCTGGTTTTGGTCAGAGTGTGCATTTGGGGTGGAAGTTTTCATCACCATGTTTTTCAGGCTTGCAGAGGTGAGATCTGTGGGGATTGGATGGGTGTCAGGGGGTTCAGCTAGCATGGCTTGGGAGCTTAAATCCACCAGCAGGTGCAGATGTTGGATGGCATTAGTCAAGTCCTTTCCTGCCACGTGCTTTTCCCTTCTGCGGCATAAATGTGAGTTACCCTCTCTGGCCTTCAGCTCTTCAGATGATATTTCAGTTTTATCTTTAAATATCACCTCCCTTTCTAATCTGTGGTCAGGTGGGGGTTGGTCTCTTCTTGCAGGCATCTAGCAGTAGGACAAGAGGGCACAGACTCAAGCTCTGCCAGGGGAGGTTTAGGTTAGATATTAGGAAGAGATTTTTTACAGACAGAGTGATCAGGCATTGGAATGTGCTGCCCAGGGAGGTGGTGGATTCACCATCCCTGGAGGTTTTCAGGATGAGACTGGATGTGGCACTTAGTGCCATGGTCTAGTAACCATGGTAGGGTTGGACATGATGATCTTTGAGGTCTCTTCCAACCCGGTTGATTCTATGATTCTATGAAGATGAGGATGGTCAGGGATGCTCATACTGGATGTGGTGGGTGATGGTGCGTTCAGGAGCACCCACACCAACCAGGAGCTTCCTTGGAGCCAGCCTGGAGAGGATAACTCTCACCATCATGTTTTCCTTTTCCTCCCCTGCAGCCTCGCTCTCCGCTGGGATTTATGGAGGTGCTGAGGAGCAGCTGTGAGCCCTGCAGTCCCCATCAGCACACCCTGTGAAGCGTCACCCGACCCCCTCACCTCGTCTCGCCCAGCATCCCGACCCTCCGACTCAACCATTCAAGGCTCCCGTGCATGGATCGGCCCAGCGAGGCGCCG
>NW_008669958.1:3458-11816 GCF_000695815.1 Acanthisitta chloris | reverse complement strand
TATGACCACGACAACCCGCCCCCGCCCCAGCACACCCCCCTGCGCAAGCACAAGAAGAAGGGGCGCCAGGCCCGCGCCGCCAACAAGCAGTCGCCCAGCCCCTCCGAGACCTCCCAGTCGCCCGGGCGGGAGGTGATGACCTACGCCCAGGCCCAGCGCATGGTGGAGGTGGATCTGCACGGCCGCGTCCATCGCATCAGCATCTTTGATAACCTCGACGTGGTGTCCGAGGACGAGGATGTTCCCGAGGAGGTACCCGAGAACGGGAGCAATAAAGAGAACACGGAGACACAGAGTGTCCCACCCAAATCTGGCAAGCACAAGAACAAGGAGAAGCGCAAGGACTCCAACCACCATCACCACAATGCCTCGGCCAGCACCACTCCCAAGCTGCCCGAGGTGGTGTACCGAGAGCTGGAGCAAGACACCCCTGATGCCCCTCCTCGTCCCACCTCCTACTACAGGTATTGTCCATGGCTGGGGTGCGAGGAGGCTCCTAGGCTCCTGCCTTGGGTCTGGAATTGGAATTGGCCCCGCTCTGTGCAGGTGGCTTGCCCGTGGATCATGGAAATGGACTCTGTCTGCCTCTCCCAGGTCTCATGGGAGAAGCCTCTGTCATAGCTTCAGGCTCTTGGGGCATCACATCGCAGTTCTGAGGGATCTGTGTTTCTACAGAGTTCTCAGTTGCTACTTAGGTCATTGCCAGCAGTTTGATTACTGTGCTCTTTCCTTGCTGGAACAGCACGTAGAATCATAGAATTTTAGGGGTTGAAATGTACCTTATAGATCATCTTGTCCCAACCTCCTGCCCTGGGCAGGGACACCTCCCACCACCCCAGGTTGCTCAAGGCCTCATCAGACCTGGCTTTGAACACTGCTTGGGTTGGGCATCCACTACTCCCTGGGCAATCTGTTCCAGTGAACATACAATCCACTGTTACATACAATCGTAACAAAACCCAAATGTGTCCTGCACACTCCCATTCTGCTCTTTGGAGTTATGCTGGGACAGCTCCAGAGCCTCCTAGCACCAACATGTACCTGTAAGTTCTGTTTGTGGGCTTAATTCTTACTTCTTGTCCTACAGTTTTTTGTAGGAGGTTTGTTGAGTGCAGTGGACCAAACTAATACCTCAAGCAGGATTCAACACAGCCTCCCTCACCGGAATGAACAAAACATGGTACCTCCATGCCTGGCTACCTTGTCTTGGTCACAAGGCTGCTGTCTCCGGAGCACTGGCACCTGCTGGGTGGCCCGTGAGGGCTCCCATCTGGTGCTGATGAGTCTCCAAGGCCCAACCTCACTCCTTAGACTAGTGTTACTTTGTCTCCAAGGTGGTGCTGTGCTATAGCACTGCTCAGGATGCAGCAGCACCTCCTGCTTCTGCACATTCCTGCCTTGTCCTCGTGTTTTTATTTTTACTTATGGTTTGGCTGGAGTGCTTAAACATTGCCTCAGCCACGGCCTGTGGGAGTTAGGGTTCTGCAGCTCCAAACGTGCCCTCACTGTCCTGTGCTGTCCTTCCAGGTACATTGAGAAGTCAGCAGAGGAGCTGGATGAGGAGGTGGAGTACGACATGGACGAGGAAGATTACATCTGGCTGGACATCATGAACGAGCGTCGGAAGAACGAAGGTGTGAGCCCCATTCCCCAGGAGATCTTTGAGTACCTGATGGACCGGCTGGAGAAGGAGTCCTACTTCGAGAGCCACAATAAGGGGGACCCAAATGCCTTGGTGGATGAGGATGCTGTCTGCTGCATCTGCAACGACGGGGAGTGTCAGAACAGCAATGTCATCCTCTTCTGTGACATGTGCAACCTGGCTGTGCACCAGGAGTGCTACGGGGTGCCCTACATCCCCGAGGGACAGTGGCTCTGCAGACGGTGCCTGCAGTCACCCTCGCGCGCTGTGGACTGTGCCCTCTGCCCAAACAAGGGGGGGGCCTTCAAGCAGACAGATGATGGGCGCTGGGCACACGTGGTCTGTGCCCTCTGGATCCCGGAGGTGTGCTTTGCCAACACCGTCTTCCTGGAGCCCATCGACAGCATCGAGCACATCCCACCTGCGCGCTGGAAGCTGACCTGTTACATTTGCAAGCAGCGTGGCTCCGGGGCCTGCATCCAGTGTCACAAAGCCAACTGCTACACTGCCTTCCATGTCACCTGTGCGCAGCAGGCCGGGCTGTACATGAAGATGGAGCCCGTCCGGGAGACGGGAGCCAACGGTACCTCCTTCAGTGTGCGCAAAACCGCCTACTGCGACATCCACACGCCGCCGGGCTCCGTGCGCAGGCTTCCCGCCCTGTCCCACAGTGAGGGGGAAGAGGAGGAGGAGGAGGATGAGGAGGAGGGGAAGGGTTGGAGCTCTGAGAAAGTCAAAAAAGCAAAGGCCAAGTCTAGGATCAAGATGAAGAAGGCGCGGAAGATCCTGGCGGAGAAACGAGCCGCTGCACCCGTGGTTTCTGTTCCCTGCATTCCCCCACACAGGTATGACCTGCCACCCTCCCTGCACTGGGGAGAAATTCCTCCTTTTCTCCGTGCTTTGTGTCCTGCTTTACACATGGGCGTTACCCTGTTCCTCTCCTCGGTTTTTCACACAGGTACTTCTCACTTTGCTGAGGGTTGTGGAAGTTTCCCCTGGGGGCCCTGCAGAGAGGCAGGGTGGTGCACTGCCCTGCGAAGGTGTCTGGGCGTTACAGGAAATAGCTGCTTAACAGCAGAGAATGAACTTGGTCAGGAAGCAGCTGGAGTTTCCCAGCCCTCCTTTCCTGTTGAACTGACCTCAGTCTCCGGTGTAAACCAGGCGGGGAGGAGGGGACAGCTCTCCTGTCTGCTGAAGACTCTTTTCTCCTGAGGCTGTGCCGGGCAAAAGACAGAAGTGTGGGAGCGATTCAGGCCTGGGAAACAGGCTGACCCCAGGGGTTGTTTGGCTCTGGAGCAGAGAGGTCTGGGATTGGGATCCCTGTGCCCTGCTGAGCACAGCTCATCCATCCTAGCAGACACCTACCCCTTGCTGGGCTTCCTCAGTGTTCTGTGCCAGGCACAGGCAGCAGCTGTGCCTCCTCAGTGCTGCCTGTCGGAGCGGGGCCAGGCGACCACGGGTGCTGAAAGCCTCTGCACAGCTGCCTGTGAGGAGGGGTGACTGGAGAGGACCAGAGCTCCTGCCTGCCAAGGGGTACAGCAGTCCTGAGGCTCCACAGCATGAGGGCTGTTGGAAAGGTACTTGAGGCCTTGCCAGGGGTCATGTTTCTGTCACATCCCAACCCTGTGGGCTCATGGGAAGGTGCAAACACCCTGTAGTTACAGGTATAACTGCTGTGTGTCTCACTTTGGTTAGATCGTTGGGCTGGTGTGCAAATCCCAAGACGAGCATCTAAGTGCCTTGCCAGAATTTGTCAGTGTAGTTTATAGCTCTGGGTGTCCTCAGTAAAAGCATGTAAGGGCATCTTAGGACGTTTTTGGATCTCATTGTCACGCTGCAGCAGGCATCACACGGTTGAAGCACAGGTTGGGCAGGGAAGCATTTGCCTACGTGGTGGTGAGCCACCACCCCTCAGCTGCTGAGCTCTGCTCCTCCCCTTCGTGGGAGCTGTGCCAGGGGTGTGACCACAGGACATCCTTGAGACCCTGGGACCCTTGAGACTATCTCCTGTGCAGTCAGAGGGAAGCACATAAAAGCTGTGGGCTACGCTCTCTGGGCAGCACTCTAGTGACTTGGCCAGGCAGGTCTCTGCCACAGGGCTGCTGGCTTTTTGCCATGCTCTGTTTATGTCTCAACCTAATGTTTTTGCTCACTTGGGGCTTGCTCTATAGCCTGCGCCTCTTCTCTTACGTGTGGACACGTTGGCAGACAGTTTGTAGTCTCTTGCTGCTATCGCGCTCGCAGCAAAACCCACACTGAGCTAGAAGCTGTTAACCTCTCCCCAGGCCTTCCTGTTGGGATTAATTATTCTTCAAGGGCTGTTGCCAGAATGCCAGATGTCTTCCTGTGTGAGCTGTGCTTGACTGGTGATGGCACATGAGGCTGCTATCCCCAGACTCTGAGGCTGAGGCTGATGCAGGTCAAGTCCTTCCCTGTGAAGACCTGTCCCTGTGAGTCAGGGAGATGCTGGGGGTTCATCCCTTTGGCTCCCCACTAGCAGGGCATGTCTGTCTGACATTGCAGAATGAGGCTGTCCCAGCCTCTGCAGACTTTCTGCTGTTGTAGGGAGCAGGAAATCCCTTTTGTGGTGTTTTGGGCTGTTTAGGGTAGTCTTGGATAGGAACTCTGTTGTGCTCATGCCCCCTGCTCCCTCCTTGTGCTTTGCCAGGGCTTGAGTTTCTCTGGTAACATTGGCCAGGCCCTTTGTCTCCATGAATGGCCCTCACCCAGGTAAATAATGGTTTGGAAATAGCAGCACCATAATGCTTGTGTCTCAGGGTCTGTGGGAGCTGTAAAAGGTCCAGCCCCTGATGTGGCTGTGTTGTACCTGGCTGAGCCTGCCCTAGGTTTTGCCTGAAAGTTGGCAGGAGGTAGAAAGGAAAAGTCTGCTATGGAGAGGCAAGGCTGGATGTTTCCTGGCATCATCTGTTGTGCCTACCCTGTGTGACTTGGTGTTACAGAAATTCCTGCCACGGGAAAGGGTGTTCTTTGCCTGAGGAGCTTCTCAGCTGTGCTTGGGTGGCCTTGCTGCTACATGCCCCCAACCAGGGCTTCTGCAGCATCCAGGTTTGTGTTGTTGATGGACTCTATGGTTTCTTTCCTTTATTCAGGCTCAGTAAGATTACAAACCGTTTAACCATCCAGAGGAAGAGCCAGTTCATGCAGAGGCTCCACAGCTACTGGACACTGAAGAGACAGTCCCGCAATGGAGTCCCCCTGCTCCGCCGCCTTCAGACACACCTGCAGTCACAGAGAAACTGCGACCAGGTAAGGGGCTGCTTGTGGGGGGCTGCAGGGAGCCCTGGCTGTGTGCACGTGCTTCCTGCATCTTTGGAGCTGTGGGCTTGGAGCCTTTGCTGCATGCAGTGCTGCAGGTGCAGGAGAGGGAACAGGGCTAGGAGCTCCTGGATGAGGACAGGCCAGTCCCAGCTGCTTTTGCTGCTTCGCTTTCTCCTCTGCTCTCGGTGTTCAGAGAACTGCCAGGCAGTGATGCCACTGGCAGCCTGCCATGGGAAGGGAATCCTGCCCTCTCAGGCTGCCATGCAGAAGGTAGCTCCTTTCTCATGCCTGCATTTAATCAGTGGTGGTGGCAGACCTGTCAGAAATGGCTCTAGTATGAGGCCTCTGTGTCAGCTAGTGTTGAGAGAGATGGCCAGGGATCTCCACAAACAGTCTGGAAGGAAGCAAGGCCTTGCTTTCAGTTTCTGATTCCACTCCAGGAGTGCACCCTCTGGGTGCTGCTTCCAGCCCACTGTCTGCCTCAGCCCATAGTCAGCACTTCACAGATGTGAAGTCTCTGGTGCCAGAGTGAAAGATTTTTCTTCTGGCTCCCTGTCTGAGCTCTAAATCTTTCTTTCTGAGCCCTTCAATGTCTCTAACTGGGCAGGGGTTTCTCCTGCCTTTGGCCCCTCTCTTTTTCTGGAGAAGAGTTGAGACTGCTTCTGCTCGTCTTTGGCTACGGCAGGATGAAAGTTGGCATATTTTTTGGTGCTCTGGAAGCAGAACTGTGTTCCCTTTTTTCCCTGTTGCACTTTGCTGGAGCTCTTGAGCAGGTGCACATACCTCTTGGGCAGCTGCAGGTAGTCAGTTGTGTTAGGAAGAGTATTTCCAGGGGCTTGGGTTGTCTGCTTCCTGGCATCCCAAGGGCTTGGTGACCAAGGGGCAGGTCTTCAGCTCTGGCCAGAGGTGAGACTGTTCCTGAGTCACCTGCCTAGGCTACAACAAGGGAACTGGGACCTGCGCTGAACCAGTGGGTCAGGCTTGCTAGTTCCCTTTACCAGGAAAGAGCCCCAGCACATGGTCAGGAAAAGTGGAGATGGGAGCACATCTCTTATCAGCTCATGGTCTCTGTCCCACAGAGAGACACTGAGGATAAGAACTGGGCCCTGAAGGAGCAGCTGAAGTCATGGCAGCGCCTCCGCCATGACCTAGAGCGTGCACGCTTGCTGGTGGAGCTGATACGCAAGCGGGAGAAGCTCAAGAGAGAGACGGTAACGATTGTTTGCCCCTCCTTGGGGAGCGCTGGGGTGGGCATGAGCAGGGACTCCTTAGAGTGCTGTAGTTGTGTGCCAGGGTCCCCTCAGCCATGCTGTGCCCTGTCCTGGCAGCTCTGAGCAAAGGTGGCTGATCTGCAAGGCAGAGGTGGGATGTGCAGGTGCTGGAGCTGGTGTTACACCTCTGCTCCCCAGAGACAGGGGGAGGGGCAGTCCTTGCCCCTCAGTGAGGAGAGGAGAGGGGTTGCTGTCCTGCAGGGCTGCAATGCTGCTCCCTGGGGACAGTCCCCACTGCTGGGCTGGGGGCAGGGGCTCAGCCCCACTCTGTTCCTCTGTTTCAGATCAAAGTGCAGCAGGTGGCACTGGAAATGCAGCTGACCCCCTTCCTCATCCTCCTCCGCAAGACGCTTGAGCAGCTGCAGGAGAAAGACACGGGCAACATCTTCAGTGAGCCGGTCCCTCTGTCTGAGGTAACAGAAATCTACGAAGTAAGAATCCCCTCCCCCAGATTTCTGCTTCACTCAAACTTGTCCCTTGCTCGTGCCAAGGGCTGCCCATGGTGTGCTCTGGTCCAGAAGTGCCCCTGGGCAGCCTGGTGCTGACTCACACATCCCAGCACCCCTCACTCACCTGAGCCCTCCTAGGTGAGCCAAGTGTGGAACAGACGAGCTGTGCTGGGAGCGCAGCACTTGGCTTTTCCTTGGTGACTCCCCAAGATCTGTGAGCAGTTGGGGATTCCCACTGCGAAAAGCAGAATTTTGGCTCTTGGCAGGCAGTGTGCTCTTACCTGTCCTCTTGTGAATGCCTCTGCTAGTGATTGAGCACACAGCAGGGATGGGTTTGACCCCAAGAATGTCACTGCTGCGGGCAGGGGAGGTGATTTCTGAGGCTGCCTGGAGAGGTGGGGAAAGGCTGTGCTGGCAGCATGTCGGCTCAGAGGTGTTTCAGCAGAGCTGGGAAGGAAGGCTGTACTGTCCCACCTGCAGCCTGTGCTGCCACCCGGATGGCTCTGTTTTACCTGTCTGTACTCACCCTCACCCCTGGGGGCTGTGCTTGCAGCCCCCTCCCCAGGGAACACCATGTAGCATACGGGATCCCAGCTGCCTGCAGGCAGGAGGAGAGGACAGGATTTTGGCATGTGCGCTGGAGCCAAAAAAACCACTTGGGAGTGTGTATCTGCTCTAACAGGTTGAGCACAGCACATGGGCTCTCTAGTCCGGAGGCGTTGCTGTTCCTCAAGCTGCAAAAGCAGACGGCATTCCCCAATGTGCATTTGGGCAGAGCACAGAGAGCAATACCTGATTCCTCTAACAACTGTTTTCTTAGAGCAGGTACTGCTAACTGTGGCTCCCAGGCTCTTAGCTCTGGCTTTTTCCTCATGCAGGTCCCAGACTACCTAGATCACATCAAGAAGCCAATGGATTTTCAGACGATGAAACAAAACCTGGAAGCCTATCGCTATCTGAATTTCGATGACTTTGAGGAGGATTTCAACCTGATTATCAACAACTGTTTGAAATACAATGCCAAAGACACAATCTTCTACCGGGCAGCCATCCGTCTGCGGGAGCAGGGAGGCGCCGTGCTCCGGCAGGCTCGCCGGCAGGCAGAGAAGATGGGCATTGACTTTGAGACAGGCATGCACTTCCCTCACTGTGTAACAGTGGAAGAGGCTCAGATCCAAGACATTGAGGATGGTGGGTACTTGTCCCCTATCCCAGCATACAAGGGCTACTCAGAGGTGAAGCCTGGGCAGAGTCAGGGTACCTGTGAGTCTGTATGAGCTGCCTTCCCTGGCAGGTTCTGTCAGATGCTGGGCCATATGTCTCCACTCTCCAGAGAGGTGGGGACTTTGCTAGCCAAGTACCTATGAGCCCCAGTAGGTTGATTCTGGGCAGTGGTTTGTCTATGTGTTCTGTTGTTTCTTTGGTCCCTCATGCTCCTTTTGGTCAGAGTAGGGTTGTGGCCTCCCTAGCCAGTGTCAGGGTGCAGTCCCTTGCCCTGTCCCCAACACTAGTGAGCTCCCCCTGGTCAGAACTGTGTGATCCACCCTCTCTCCCCAGCTGTGGGCTTTTCTGGCTGCCACACTGATCTTGATACCCCTCAGAGAGACCTCACTGGCTCTGTGGTTGTCTTGCTCGTCTCTGGGCAGTGGAGAGCACTGCCGGGAAGAGCTTGTCAGAGAAGGATCCTTTCGGGGTCCCCCTCTCCCTGCTCCAGCAC
>NW_008669958.1:0-3438 GCF_000695815.1 Acanthisitta chloris | reverse complement strand
GTAATGCTTCAGGATCCTCATGACTCTTGCTTTCTCCTGTTACAATTCCATTTATTTTTCCTGTTGTGTCCCTGCTCCAGCCAATGGCAACCCTGGCATTCTCCACACTGCCGATCAGCCTGCTTTCCCCAGCAGTCCCAGCTGGCTGGCTTCCCACAGGGCTCCTTCTCCATGTCTTTTAGGTTAACTTCCCTAAAAGGGTTCACTGGTGTTTGGTACCATGTCAGCTACTTCCCTCCTGCAGGGAAACTGGATTGCCTCATGCCCTTTCAGGTAGAAGAGCTCCAATGAGTTCCTGATGTCTTTCATCCATCTTCTCCTATTTGTTCCCCCAGAAGATATGCGGCTGCTGCTCTCGGAGAATCAGAAGCACCTGCCCTTGGAGGAGCAGCTAAAGATCCTGCTGGAGCGGCTGGATGAGGTCAATGCTGGGAAGCAGAGCATAGGACGGTCCCGCCGGGCCAAGATGATCAAGAAGGAGATCACAGTGCTCCGGCGGAAGCTCGCTCACCCGCGGGACCTGGGCCGAGACGGGCTGGAGCGGCACAGCTCCTCTGCCAGGGGAGCCCTGCAGTCCCACAACCCCTGCGAGAAGGACCTACAGACAGACAGTGCTGCGGAGGAGAGCAGCAGCCAGGAGACTGGCAAAGGTACTGGTCCCTCCAGAACGCTGCCAGTTTAGGGAGCAGTGGAGAACTGCCTCTGGACAGGCCTGGCTGGGGAGAGGCCATCCTGCCAGGTGCCTCCTGAGGCCAGAGGGCTGTGTGGACAGCTCCTCACACACACATCATTCTTTCCTAGGAACAGGGCAGGTGGGCTCCTGGGGGCCAGTCCCTTATGCTTCATTACATTGTGGGGATTCCTTGTTTCCTGTAGTGCTTCCCATAGGGGTGAATGCAGAGTGCAATGTCTGTGCCTTCCTGGGCTCCCTCCCAGTGTGCCCCTCTGAGGACAGAGTAGTTTTTAGTGAGCCAGGACAACCAAGCAGGGGAGATTGGCAGCTGAAGGAGGCCATGTCCTCTGTCTGGAACAACCACAGGCTAGTGTTTGCCCCTGGAGAGGGTTGGCAGGTTGCTGGTGTTGGCAGCTACAGTCAGCACTCACCTGGTGACCTCACCTCTTGTACAGCCAAGGAACTGGATGTTGTTCCTGAGACTGAGTTCAGCTGTGTGATGCGGGGCATGAGATGGATTGTTTCCTCCTGCCAGGCCCTGCCAGCTCTGCCAAGCTGCCTGGTTTCTCTAGGGGTGTTATGCAGCAGGTTGCCTTCAGTGTCTCTTCCAGCCTGGGGGCCTGGGAGGGAGTTGCAGCAGCACTGACTGCTGAGCTCCAAATGCTCTTCCAGGGCTAGGAGTTGAACACAGGACAGCTGCCCACGCCCTGGATGGAGGTGTTGAGCTGGGGTCTGTGGGGAGTGCAGCAAAAGCTCCAGGCAGAGCCTGTCCAGTTCTGTCCCCTAATCACCAGGAAAAGCAGGTTCTTCTGCAAGCAGGGAGCCTTTTTGTGCCTTTTTCTCTCAAGGGTACAGTGGAGCTTCTCAGCTGCCGTGTGGCATGGGCAGGGTTTATTCCTGCATCCTTCCTGTTCTTGGCTTACGTGTCTGTGAGGTCGCTGTCTGTGAGGAATATCCTGGCTGCTGGAGGACATCCCTGGCTGGCGGATGGCCCTACTTTGATGTCCCCATCTAGCTTTTACTATCGGTAGACTGGATGGTTTGACCCTGAGGGCGCAGGCATGGCAACAGTTGGGATGAAGCATCTTCTGATATAATGTTCCCAAAAAATGAAGCTGTTCCTTGACACTGCTGCTGCACAGTCCCTGCCAGGTCCCGTAGGCTGCAGCTGACACCTTCTCTCTCTTCCAGGTCTAGGTCCCAATTCTTCTTCCACCCCAGCACATGAAGTTGGCAGGAGGACCTCAGTGCTCTTCTCCAAGAAGAACCCTAAAACTGCAGGCCCTCCAAAACGGCCAGGACGCCCCCCAAAGAATCGAGACAGCCAGATCACTCCCGGGCATGGGAACAGCCCCATTGGGCCTCCCCAGCTCCCAATCATGGGGTCCTCCCAGCGGCAGAGGAAGCGAGGGCGAAGCCCACGGCCCAGCTCCAGCTCAGACAGTGACAGTGACAAGTCCACGGAGGATGCTCCCATCGGTGGGTGCAGGGGGGTGGCCGTAGCCCTTGCTGGTGGCGCACAGCAGGGTCCGGCACGGTGGTAATGCTCTCCTGATGGGTATTTTGCAGACCTGCCAGCCAACGGTTTCAGCAGCGGGAACCAGCCCGTGAAGAAGAGCTTCCTGGTGTACCGCAACGACTGCAATCTGCCCCGGAGCAGCTCTGACTCGGAGTCCAGCAGCAGCAGCAGCAGCAGTGCTGCCTCGGACCGCACCAGGTATCAGCCCCAGCCCAGCTGGTGCTGCCCAGAGTGGCAGTGGGTGGCTCTTAGCCTTGAGTTGTCAGACAAGGAGCCCCTTTGGTGTTCCCTGCCTCATTCACCCTCCTGCATCCTGGCTGCTCTCAGCTAATCCCTAGAAAGCTGCAGGGTTTGTGCCTTTTTTTTAGTGTGAAACCTAAAGGTGTGAGTGTGCAGCAAAGGGCTAGTAGGGAGCATCACTCAGGGAATTCCTGCTTTGCACAGTGGCTGATCCATCACCAGCCCTTCCAGTAGCCAACATCAGCAGGTTCCTGCCTGTGCCTCTAATTCGGATCAGTGTACATCTTCTGGGTGAAACTAGGCCAGGGTCTGGCTGGCACCCTGGCAGCACTATTCCACCTTTCTGCTTGGTACCCCTGCCAAGTCCTTTCCAGTGCCAAGGCTTGTGGCTGGAGCCCACGAGCCCTGGTGTCCCACCAGGCTGGCCCTCTCAAAAGCAGTTTCTGGAAGCTTAACATGACTCCTCCTGATGGCTCTGCTCCCTGTCTCCACAGCACAACACCTTCCAAGCAGGGCAGAGGGAAACCCTCATTCTCCCGAGTGAACTTCCCGGAGGACAGCAGTGAGGACACGTCGGGGACAGAGAACGAGTCCTACTCCGTGGGCACAGGGCGAGGCGTGGGGCACGGCAGTAAGTACAGTGGCTGTGCAGCCACACACACTGCTGGCACTGTCGCCTGGTGGGATACAGCTGACTCCTCTCTCCCCTCTCCCCCGGCACAGTGGTGCGCAAGGGCATGGGGCGTGGCGCGGGGTGGCTGTCTGAGGACGAGGATTCTTCCCTGGATGCCTTGGACCTGGTGTGGGCCAAGTGCCGAGGCTACCCCTCCTACCCGGCACTGGTGAGTACTGCTCCCCATCAGAGCTTCCAAAATCCACATCCCCTTCCCACAGACTGGCTCTTGGGGTCCCCATTCCCCTCTCAGCTCTCCCCTGCTCTTTTGGCAGATCATTGACCCCAAGATGCCGCGGGAAGGCATGTTCCACCACGGCGTCCCCATCCCCG
>NW_008669957.1:74460-87823 GCF_000695815.1 Acanthisitta chloris | reverse complement strand
GAACCCGGGGTGAACCCGAAGCCACGGACAGAGTTACGCGTCGCAAGGCGAATTACAGCCGGGGATAGCGCCTCTCAACTCAGGGCAGGAGTTTCGCAGCCAGCGGCCCCAGCATCCCTCCCCGCTGCCTCCTCCGAGGCTGCTCCCTCTTCGTCCGCTGGAGCAACAGCTCGTGTGAAACTGCGCCTGGTGCGCTGGGTTCAGCGGCGATTCCGCCGGCTGCGGGACGGAGCTGTCAAGATAACGTTGCCATTGATGCTCTCTTACAAAAACGGACAAAAATTTGTGCATGCTGTAATTCGCTGTGACACTTTTTAACTAGTCTGAATAATATGATACACTTTTCCAATACAGAATACTAATATATAGGATACTAAATAACAGGATACTAAAGCTTTAACTGTTCTAAATATTCCCATCTAGGCGTGTTCATCATGTCCATTCATAGCGAGATGAGGGTACAAATACAAAACTGGTGACCAGTAATGTTGTCACATTTGTTTTATACATTTAGCACAATTTCTGTGCTTAGGGATGTTGAAGTGACCAGTGACTGAAAGGCATTTATATTTCAAGCTCCTCCATGGACACAAAAATAGCACATTTCCTATTTATGGCACCTTTCACCTTGAAAAATGCCAAAGCACTCATGTCTTCAGGCCTCAGTCCTTCCAGGAGATTTTTGCAGGGCAGTTCCATCATGTGGATCCGTTTACAGGCGTGGGTTTGGTACATGTGAGTCTTTTCACCAATCACAAAGCTGTGGCAGTGCTAACACAGAAGTATGCTATAAAATTAGGCAGAGATATCAGTTCCATATTAAAGCAGAGTGAAAAGTGCTCCCTCATGAATTGCCAGCGCCAATATCGGTAGAGCTGAAGTCATCTCCAACACAAGTACTTACCCAGCCTGAATGTGCTTAACTTGTATCTGACAAAACCAGCTGTATTTTATAGCTGTGCTAGTTTAGTTACACATATATTTTTAAACCCCCAAAAAAACGAAGCACAGAAAATTCCTTTGAAATATTCAAGGAATTGTTTTTTCTTAGTGTTTCAAATGAGTCATGTTTCTTTCTGGTCTTTGAAATTAACACAGAGCCCTTAGGTTTTCTCCTGACCTTTTCATTCATCAGGCTTTTCAAAGATGCCACATGGTTCTGAGAAGTTATACAGAAAGACATATATGCATGGGATTTTTGGCAGAGGAGCGGCAATAGTAGAAAAAATGAAGCTTTAATTAAGATATTCTTTCATTTCAAAACATTATTGCCATGATTAGGTTATTCTTTTTGAGGTTGAGAGGTGTTTTAATATGCTCATTTTTCAGCATCATGAGCGTTTCAGCACAAGAGGTGTGCTCACCATTAGATGTCAATGTTACCTTCACCTCCACCTCCTTCAGATGGGCAAGTTTTGCCAAATAAATCTATGAAATCTTTGCTATCTAGAGGTATTACGTGTGTGTGTAGTAAAAAATGTGCTACAAAGATAAGTAAACACCCAGAAATTTTGATGACATTTGCCAAAGCAGAAGAAAGGCCAAAAAGAGGCAATGCAGCTCCATTTCAGAGAGTGGAAATTAAGAATCACTCAGAAACCCAAAACTAATCCATAGTTAAAGGGA
Organism: Acanthisitta chloris; assembly: GCF_000695815.1. Classification (NCBI taxonomy): domain Eukaryota; kingdom Metazoa; phylum Chordata; class Aves; order Passeriformes; family Acanthisittidae; genus Acanthisitta; species Acanthisitta chloris. The sequence goes on along the minus strand of NW_008669957.1, from coordinate 86,197 downwards.
GATACAACATCTAAAACCTTACAATAGAGTACCCACTGAATTTAGCAGTGAAGGTGTCAGTGAAGCCTTTCAGCTCACTGTGCTGCAAATCAGCTCAGTGATGTGACAGAAAATGGTCTCAGTTCCAGTCTCCAGATGCTGTTATGATGCCATTGTACTCTAAGGGCAAGGGTTAGAAAAGGGGAACAGTTTCATAATTTAATGATTTTGAGACCTGTTACAATCTCATTACACTAAACTGCACCACAAGGCACAAAATGAAAGAGAAATTCTGCCTGGCTGTGGGAACAACAGGACAATGGATTAGGAGGAGTCACTGATGTGTCTCTGGGAATTCTGCTGCTGTGGTGAAACATAAAAACACTTAGCTGTCCATTTTGCAGTAAACTATAGCCTTCATCATTTGTACAGATCAAAGCTAATTCTTTGGAAAATGGGAAACCATGTAGATGGGAATGTGGCATCCTGAGCAGTACAGTGGGGCTGATGTACCTGGAAGGGATCTGTTGCTGTACATTTGTGCACACTGATGCCTGACAGAGTCAGAAACTGTATGATGTTACCTTTTTGAAAGCTGCGTTTAAGCTTTGTTTGTCTTGAGTAATACAAACAACGACTTGCTAAGTGAGAACAAAAGAGCTTTCACCCATCCCCAGCTGAATTTTCAGGAGTTAATACTCCAATGTTAGGACAAAGATTTGCTTTCAATCCCTGTTAACAGGCTGCAGGCAAATATCACAGAATCACAGGATATTCTGAGTTGGAAGGGGCCCACTAGGATCATCAAAGTCCAACACCTGATAATTTTGATGGTTCATGTATTCCTGGTCCTGAAAACAGTGTTAGGCTGTCGTCACCATTTGGTGGTAGCTTGGACAGTCTGCCCTTCACACCTGACTCCTGGGTCTGTGCTGAATGCCACTGCCTCCAGCAGGCTCGTGCAGGGAGTGAGATGGTGGCACCTGGTAGGAGAAGGATGCTGGGATTTGGCTGTCAGTGGCAAAGCCTGCTGTGCAGAGCTGCTAGTGGCATCAGGTGCAGTGAGCCCTTCTGTGCAGAGTTTACAGGAGGTGAAGGCTCAGTTCACCACAGAGACTGGAGGGTTCTTCTTTCAGGTCAGTGCAATTGCCTGTCTGCTGAACAGATCAGGAAAGCTTGGATGGCTGCTGCACACACTGAGCATATATTGTAACTGGAGAAATCTTCATCAGGGAAAACATCTAACACCATCAGCAAATGTGCTGGTTTTGCTAAAATTTATCAGTGGATATAATTATAGCATCTATTTTACCATGACTAATTCTTGAAGATCCCCTCAAGCTCTTTAGCAATCATTTGATAGGTCACGTTTACTGCAGCATGATCAAAGGGAGCTGAGCTCAGTTCTGTAGCTCACTCTGTTTCCATTTAAGACCTAAGAGTCCATTTCACTATTCACACTCTCATTTAATGCAGCAGTCCGTCTCTGCTCAAGCCTGGAAGGTTTTAAACTGTGTGTTTGTTCAACTTTTGCTCTTCCTTTGTGAATCAGAGGTCTCATCCATCAAAAAGCTGAAGGACTGCAACACTTGGTGCCTGGGCCCAGACTGCAATCCAAAACACAAGGTACCACACATGTGCCTCTCCCTGAATCACCTATCACTCATTCAAAACAGAACAAACGGACACCTCTTCCAGCTGTTCCTCACCAGCACTGAGAGTCAGGTGGTCTGAAAGCTGGTGGTATGGCACAGGCACACTGCTCTGCCTCAGGATTGGAGGGCACAGTGCTTGGGCAGGAGCTGAGGGGCCAGGGCTGGGCAGCACAGTGCCCAGCAGCAGCAGCAGCAGCAACAGGATGCACAAAGCAGGAGCCTGGGGAAGGATGAGCCAATGGAAGAGTTTAGGCACTAGCAAGATGAGATCAGCATTTAGCAGAGAAGGGCTCTGGGGTAAAGTTTTGGACTTAGCTTCTTGAAGTCTGATGAAATCCTGATTTATACTGATTTATTTTTTGTTGTTTAAAATTTGTTTGTTTGCCCTTTCTTTGCAGTAAGGAGCAACAGAGATTGTTTGGGGTTTTTTTTTAAAGAGAATTTCATGCAGTGAATAAGTTGCCTTTATTCTATAGAAGTGGCTTTTCCTCACTGCTAAGACTATCTCCAGGTATTAGAGTGGGGTCCTCTGTCCAGGTCCCTCAGATAAGGATTTCCTCTCCTACTGTGGTGTAGGAAAGGATGAAGTGCCTTCCCTCCCAGACTCCTTTGTGAAAACACTTCAACCACTGGAATAATCATTCATTCTAAATAGCAGGACTCCAGTGTTTCAGCCACAGCAGGAGGCTTCATGAATGTCACTACAAAGCACACTTCATGCATGTGGGAAAGATGAGGTATAAGAGGAGGATCACCATTGTGCCAGCACAGTCTGAGCACATTAAAAATACAATATAACAAATGTGGGATGAAACCATCAAAGGTATGCATGTTTTACAATCCAAATGGAAATATGTCACAATATGTCTGTATACATCCTGTTGTTTAAATGACATCTATTGGAATTGTGGAAGTTTCCCTATAATTAATAAGAATATTCTTCATCATACTGCCCAGGGAAAAAAAACCCCAACAAACATATTGCTTTGCAGATTGATTCATTTGTAAATGCAAAGAGAAGACTTTGAAGATGAAAAGAATAGTGCTTTCCACATCTACGACTCTCCCTATTCAAAGATGGGAGGCTGCTCAGCAAACACTGGTGCTTTCAGACTTGCATCACCTTTTTGAACTAAATGTTGGCTTTATTTTGCTTATTTGGAAAATGAGAGGGAAAACATGACACAGCCAAAGTCGCACCAGGAAGTCTGTGACTGAATCAAACCAGAATAACTACCAGTTGAGTGTCCTGCCTGTAAACACTGAAAATATTACTTGTATGGCTTATTATGAAATGCTTTCAAGCTTAGTGCCTGCAGTAGAAATACCCTTATTTTGGTAGGGTCCCCTAACAAGTTAAGTTCAATGCACATCAATGTACTGGATGACCAACTGCAGATTTGCTACATCCACAGATATAACATTATGATACAGAACTGATGAGAAGCAAAATACATGACAGATACACAGGAATTCAACTCCTTTTCCATCTTTTGTGCAGTCTGTGCTGACGGGAACAGCATTTCTGAGATAATACTCTGAGACACTGATGTGATGGATGGCACTGCATGAGGAGATGATCCATCCACTCTTCAAAATTCCTCCTTAAAAGTTTTCAATTCTAACTCAGCTCTGCAACCCTATTTTTGGTGGCTTCAGCCCTCAACAGAGGCTGAAAGCTTCCACTAGTAGAGCTCTTTTGTGATCTGTGTGTTCAGGGGCACAGATCCTACCTCCTGTGAGAGCGGAGTCTCTTGTTTCAGGTACAATAGCTTTGGCACAAGTTCACCAGTTCACCGTTCAGGGCACAGGAGGATCATTCCTACAGGTTGTCACTTCCCACAGAGAATTCCCTCCCAGTAGTTGGACCTTTCCTGCACCCACTGAAGCCTCAGGGAGCCCCAGGCATGTAGGTATTGGGAAATGCTTTCAGTGAGCATGACAAAGCGATGCTTTTTTGTGTCTAGCACCACACTGGCACCCTCCTGCACAGGGCTGAGATCACTGGTTTTGTTATCATTTTTATGCTATGATTATAAAGATGTTACTCTGACAATATGCATCCCAGAGATCTATTTGATGCATATATTTAAGTCATGTTTTGTTACAATTTAGTAGCTGGTTTATATGAAGCCACAGTTATATAAATCTATGCTTTCTGAATTATATTAGAGAAGAATAAGACTAGCGTGAACTATAATGTAGGCATATTTCTTTAAAATGGTATTTAAATAACAGCATAGTGAACTGAGCATTTAAGGTATACACAAAAGCTGCCATTTTTTTTAACAAAGTGGTACTACGATAGTCATTCTGTTCAATTTTTAGAATGAGCATTTAAATTGGACTGTAGCAATTTACAAAAATGTGTAAAGCCCAGAAGTAGAAAACAGGATATATGTCCAAGGATAGTGTGAGAGAGAAGTCTCTCTCTTCTGCAAACAGGTATCCACAGCACCTGTGACCAGAGGGAGGGATCTCAGCACTATTTCTTACATTCCCTGGTCAGTAGGGTAGTGGTTTAAATATGTGTCTTATCAGAACTGATATTCCTAATTTCCCATCTTCCCATGTCACTGTTTCACTGGTTTTGGGATCCAGCACAATTAAGAGAATCTCATGGGAACTGAGGCATACCAGGAAAATTTAGTGTCAGCCACATAAATAACAAAACACACTTCAAAATGTATGGGTAAGACAAAGCACCACATCCATGCAATTGTTAGAAGGGACTAGCCAGTCTCATTTATGGCACTTTCCACATCTGCAGTTATATTACTGGAAATTTGCCCAGGTATGGAAAATGAACTATGGCAAGTATCTTCTGGGGGATAGTTGGAAAAAATACTGCAATTCTCATAGTGTTTTCATGTGTTATTCCTGATTTTAGTGAGCAATTTATTGAAAAATACTAAAGAAGTCATAGAAAGTTGCAGAGAGTTTACCTGCAATCTTAGCTCCTGTCATCACATATGACCATTTGCCACCTCAACTAACCTACCTTCAAGTTTTGCTTATCCATCCCCTGTATTTTTCATCCAATACAATATTAACTATACCAAAAGAGGTAGGGGAAGAAAGAAGACAATATTCCATTTGTATGGTTTGGGTTATTTCTGCAGGGCACAATAGAAACTCCACTGATTCAAACTCATTGAATTTCCATGAGCTTTCCCTGAGTGGGTGGAGGAGCAGGAGAGTGGAAGGCAGGATGTCTTTCAAGGGCTAGGCAGGAAATTCAGCCCTCTACACTTGCAGATTTCTTTGATATCTGCCAGAGCCCAAGACCACCTACATTGAGACCTTCATCCCTCCATTGCTTTTGCTGGCTCAGCTCATTTCTGCTTTCCCAGTTCAAGCTCCCAAGACACAACCTGGGGATGGAAGAAAACAGTTAAGCCATCAGCTAATCTAAACTTGGCTGACTGGAGAAAAAAAGTGATAGGCAATAATCCTTTCCTACAGTTTTCAACATTACTTTACATGAATTTCCAGCATGGACTGTAGCTTTTATTTTTTGTGGCTAACTATAATTTTGAATAAAACTTTTTTCTTTACTTTGGAACAGAATTTGCCTTGGAAGAAACTTCTTTTGTTCTGGTCTGTGCAATCACCCAAGGCCCACAGTGTGATTGATCAAAGCGATTTTGTGTTACATGTGTTTTTTTCAAAGTCATTTCTTTCTGCAGGTTCCTAGCAAAGTGCATCCAGAAATTCAGATAAATTCTACTTTTGATCTCCTTTGCAAATATAAAACATAAGAAATAAAAAGCAAGAGAAAGTAAGTGAAGTAAAATGCAAGAAAGTAAGTGAAGTAAAATGCAAGAAAGGAATTGAAGTAAAATGCAAGAAAGTGAACGAAAGAAGCCTTCACTGCATTGCCCAGAGACATGAATAGGCATCAGGGTTTAAGCAGCAGGATCAGATCCATACAGTCGTAAAATATTTGGCTTTTGGGGAAAGAATGCTGGCTGTTCTTAAAACACCTCTGCCAGCCAGTGCAAGGTGTAGGATTACTAATCCTCCTCGGGGGAAGCCATGCGTGGCATTCTTCTCTTTGGTGGTGGCATTCAAGAGAGTCCTGGACAGAGGAAAAAGTAATAGGGGCAATAATGACAGTCTCTGAATGAAGCCCTGAGAAATAGCCCAGGCCCTGCTGCCTGGCTGCCAGCCAGCCAAGCATGAAGAACAATCGTGCATTTGTTTCGGATAACAAGTTACCTAATTTCAAAAACTCTTCCTGATGCAGCCCTTTAATTCTTAAGTATTTCACCACCTGACGTTTCTCTCTTAAGCTTTCAAAGAAGCAAGAGAAAACCAGAGCTACAGATAAGGGAAAGAAGGAAAACTAAAACGATTTTGTCATTAGTAGTCATAATTCAAAGGGAAAAGGGGGCAAGGAGACAAGTTCTTTTCAACTTTTTGATGCCCGATAACCCCTCCTTGTCCCACCACTTTCTGAGAGAATAAATGCTGGAATAGAGAATAGAATGAATCTCAAAGGAAAAATATGTATTGTGTGCCATAAATTATACAAGCAGATGCAGCCATGAACGGGAGAATTAAGAACATAAAACCCCTGTGGTGTGCACTGGCTGAGGAAGGGCTGGGGGTTGCCAAGGGACACTGTGTGACCACTGTGCAGTCCAAGCTAGGATCTTGCTCTGAACATCAGCCTGTCGCCCTGTCGTGCAGGGTCTGCTGCCTTTTCCTTTGCATTCTTCCTCTTAAACAATTCTTTTGCATATCAGCAGCTGTTTAATTAGTGTTTTGGCCATAGCCAGCTTGTGGTATATTTTATAGTTATCTGAAAAATCCCTCACTGAAGAATTTTGCATCTTTTCCCCAAACCTCCTCTTCAGATTCCCATATTAAGGGGAATGAGTTCCCTTAGCCTAAGGGATGGGTAGAATAGGCCAAGGGCCAACTCTTCATGTGGTATAAACTTGCAGAGCACCATCAGATTAAGTCTTGATTTCATTTGTTTTTTATTTATTGGAAAAAATGTTATATATATAGCCTATATATATAGCTTATATAGCTATATATAGCTTATCTGTACAGCTTTGTGGTGCTATAAACAGAAATAATTACAAATAACCCAGCTTAATGCTGTTTAATGCTCATCAGAGACTCCATTTAACTACACAGTATTTTGGCAAAGTCAAAACTCTGGGTGCAGATTTGTCAGATTTAAACACTCATAATGTCTTCTCATTCCTTCATGACATCTTTTATTTCAAGACATCAGCAGCTATTTTCTTATTCAGCAGTCGTTTCAGCAGGGGAAAAGAAGTTTAGCAATATTGATGCAATTTAGTGTCGTGTGACTCATTAAGGGAGAAAAAAGGCACTTCAAAGAAGTTGATGGCACCAATTTCATGTGAGTAAGATGTTTCAAAGAAAACCCTTCTAAGGCTGTGGTAAAGGACATTTTTCCAACTTCACAAATGACATTAAATGTCATTTGGTGACCATCCAAGAATAAGGAGTAAATAATACTTTATGCTGGAAAAGAATACATGTGACTCATGATTTTCAGCTGTCATACATGTGAACTTGTGGAAAATGGTGCAATTAGAGGCTAGAAGCAGAGCAAAATATCTGTTTACGTTCAGCTCTGCTGAGCAGGTCAGAAGTGTTGAAGGGCTGGAGAAGAAAAGGCCTTTTCTCTCTTTGCTTGTGTCCTCCATGGGTGATGTCCTGCTTGGACTTACCTTGTATTCTAACAGTACATCTGGAGGACAGTCTTGATATGATTTAGAATTTTGTACTTTTTCCATTCATCCAACCAAGAGTGTTTGCTCTTTCATTCATTCATTCACCATTTCCTTCCATGTGAAATTAGGAAATATGGCATATGAAGCCTGAAACCCTGGGGTTTTCCATCTCTGCATGTTTTCCCTTGGAGCTCAGAAACTTGAGTTATGCCAGTGTAGAGGAAGGAGAGGAAATGTAGTAATAAAGTTCCTGGCTTCATCACAAACCCCTTTCTGACCCGACCAGGGGAAAGTACGTGGAAAGGAAGGGATTGAACTATTCAGGATAAGTATAGATGAATAGCAAATGTAAAATCAGAAAGAAAAAAACACAAGATACAAGCAAGAAGGGTACAAGGCCTCATGCTGCAAATACAAAGAGAGAAGGCCAGGAGAGTGCTGGTCCACTACTCAGGAGTGCAGGACAGTTATTGACAGATGACAGGAGGAAGGTACAAGTGATTAATTACTTTTTTTGTATCTGTCTTCATTAAAGGTGTAATTCAACAAACGTGTTAAGACAATGCTGCTGCTGAAAAATGCAGTTACACCCTCCTTGCTTCACCCCATTCCCACCTCCTCACTGCCTTCCTTCATTCTACTGCCACAGTGATTTGAAGGGCGTGCAGGGATCTGGATGGGGAACTGATCCAGCTGAAAATCAATCTAGCAAATAGGTGAGAGTTACTAGGATCAATTAGTTCTGCAGTTTGATTCATCTCATGGCTGTAATGTAATCAGAAATTATTTTTTTTCGAATTAGCTAGATGTATTAACTTCATCCTATGATGCTTAATGGGTAGACTGATCCAGGACAGTCTCTGAGTGACTAGATGTTTAGGGTGTCAAAGGATCAGAAATAAGAAAGCATAGGGCCTGTCTTTAAAATACTTCCACACTATCCAGCACTGATAGCAGCTCAGCTGGAACATAAAGTCCAGTATAAATCAGATCAAGAGAGATTCTCATTCAGGTTAGACATCAGAATATAAAAATCTTTCCAATTGTAAGAGTGGTAAAGCTCTGTGATATGTTGCCTGGGGAAGTAACAGAGCGTCCATGGAACATGTCTGAAATCATTTTAGACAAATATATGTCCTGTTTGATGTGATAAAGCTGCTCCTGCCTTGGGTCAGATTGATCAGATGAACTCTCAAGGTCTTTCCCAGCCTAGGTTTCCTGAGAGTTATTGCCCAGCCCATTAAGCTTTCTGGACAACAGTAGCTGCAGGGTCACTTCCATGGGCATTTTGCTCTTCTTCTCACATGAGGTTCACAAGTAATTGACTGGCACAGAACAAATAATCTACTTTAAAAATATATATCTCAGTTGTTATCAAGCTGCAGTAATACAAATAAGGATATTGCTCCATTTTGCTTGTTTGTTTTGAGAAGATCCATTTTCCTCCTTTTAAGTCATTGTCAATATGTTCCTACCACCCCCAAGAGCAGGTGACAAGGAAAACAGTTTAGTTAATGTCATACCAGAAAACAAAGTTGATATACAAAAAAACCCCGTCACTTTTCTGAGCACTCCTGTGTACTGTGCTACTATTGGAGGGGCCAGGGATGGAGAATCAGCCTTTCTTCTCACAGTCACTGGTGTGTGTCAGGTCAGGCCAACACAAGGCAATCACAGCCCACTAGTGCTTGTTATAAAATGAGCTAATGCTTCTTTCCCTCTTATGAGGCTACAAAGCAGAGCCAAAACTTGGCAAAAAATCTCTGTCACAGTTGCAATAGTGAAATGCAAAGGCCTGAGCAGACACTAGGACTGAGGAGTTCTCACTGTTCACTTCCAAAACAGTGCATGGGATGTCTGGGATTTCATTTTTGTACTCTTCTCTTTTTTTTGGTCCACTCCTATAACGCTCATATGGACAAGCTGATGAAGCAAAAAGACAATTCACACTGACTGAAGTATTTGATTTCAGTTAAAAGTGACTATTTGCTGTTTAGCAGGCAAACACATTGCACCTGAGGAAAGGAGAGCTCTCATGGTGTTTGATGTTCCTGAGCATCTGTAACCAGCACATCTGAAAATATTTGAAAGTGAGCTCAGCCTATATTTGTCTTCATATCACAAAGTACTGCTAGAGACAGAATTGAATGTTGGGTGTGTTTATCCCCTTGTAGGAGATGGAAGGCACTGATGCCTCTGTTTTGTTGGTATTCACAGACACCTACACATAAAGGCACTCTGTCCTCCCTTTCCCTTATAAAGAGTGATCATCTAACATGATTTATTTCTTAGCAGCACAATCTCCTAAACAGGCATTGAAAATGGTCATTAACCTTGAAAGCTAGACAATCTGTTTTCTGGGCTTGCCCTTCACAGTGCTAACAAAAGCAGTTCCTACAAGAGAAATTTGACTTTTACATTATCTAAGATACACATTTCAAATGATAACAGTTATGAATCTTTTATATATTCCAGAACCTAAACCACAAAGTTTAAGATGGTATCTTCCCACTTATGAAACTGAGGTTTGCTATTCTGCTTGGGTGTCACAGTGTGACAGTGAGAAAGCTGTGACATTTGGATCTGTGTCCAACAGAGGGAGGTGTTCAGAAACACGGATTTGGTCCAGACTCTTTCTAAGACTAAGGAATTCAGCAGAAGGGGAGAGGAGGACATGCACAAATGCAACTGAACAACACATACTTTACTATTGCCATTCAATTAGTTTAGCTGCTCTGTGAGAATTCAGGTGTGGAGTCACTGCTACTTACAGACTCAGATCTGCTCAGAAGTTTTAGCACCAGAGGACTTTTAGATCAGACAGGTGACAATATCACCTCTGTGTAGGAAGAGAATGATGCATCTCAAAAAGAAAAAACACTGTTTAGTTCATATCACCTTCTTGATGTAAGACAAACTCAAGCAGAGGTCCAGCCTGGCAGGCAATTTGGGTTCAGTAAAACCTGAAGTGATTCGGCTGTGCTTTCCTCACAGGCAGTCACTATGGCAATGGGAAAATATTATGAGGTATAGGAATGATGGGAATATGACTCAGAAAGTACAGAAAAAGGAACATTCAAAAACAGAATTCCCAGTAGGCATAGAGCACACTTTTCAAAAATACACACAGATCAAGGAGAATCTGTTGCTGCTTTGCACTAGTGTTTTTATTGGGGAATGCAAATAATAAATGAGGGGCTGCAGTGCTGCAGGTTTTAGGTCCCTCTGTTATCAGGGGGAAACAGGAGCTGGTGGTGAAGGAAACAGCCTCACACTGCTCTGCTCCTTCCAGTCCTGCACTGTTCCTCACAGGGCTGCTGTGTGGCTGGAACTGCCTTTGTCAGTAGGGACATATTTGGACAGACTCAGTCAAGTCAGTGTGAAACTTCCATGGCCTTTCCAAGTGTGAAGACTTCTCCCTTCACTTGCAAAACCACAGAGACCACAGGGAGCCCCTGTGTGAAGTCGCCTGTCTCGCTGACACTGGTCCCACCCAAGTGGGATTTGGCACAAATGAAGAGAGAGTAGGCCAAGGCAAGAGACATCCTGCAGGGAGACATCCCTACGGAGCATCATCGCGTGAACAAGGACTACCAGGCTAACTCATATCTGTGCTCTGACTGGCCCAGTACCAGATGGACTTCAGTGTGCCACACAACAGACATTTATACAAGAGCTTGTCCTCAGGAGAATGTCCTCCGCAGTTTTCCTCTTGAGTTAGCTAGGTCCAGGAAGCATGAAGATATACATATACACACACACATACACACACACACACACACACACACACACACACATCTATCTATATCTATATATCTCAGTCATAGAATCAACAATAGAATCAACCAGGTTGGAAAACACCTCCAAGATCATCAAGTCCAACCCTGCTGTGCTTACCAGACCATGGCACTAAGTGCCACATCCAGTCTCAGCTTGAAAACCTCCAGGGATGGTGAATCTACCACCTCCCTGGGCAGCACATTCCAATGCCTGATCACTCTCTCTGTAAAAAATCTCTTCCTAATGTCCAACCTAAACCTCCCTTGGCAGAGCTTGAGTCTGTGCCCTCTTGTCCTCCTGCTGGTTGCCTGACCATATGCAATATGAGACAAATTCAACCAGATATATGTATATGCATAATTTTTTCCTCTTGTTTAACAAAATCTTCTACCTCATGCAGCTAATGATGATTTCCTGGCTTCTATTAGCACTAGTCATTCTCTGAAACCTTTATGCTTTTGGCCTCAGTAGCACTCTGACATGGTTAGTCCCACAGGTCAATTATGCATTGTGCAAAAGCCTTTCTTTTAATCAAATTTATGTTCTGCCTTTTACTTCGTTTAATGACTCTTTATCCTTGAACTCCAAGAAGCACCAGATTAA
>NW_008669957.1:56637-74408 GCF_000695815.1 Acanthisitta chloris | reverse complement strand
ATTTGACTCAACTACTTCAAATTTTTTTCTGCCCTGAAAGAGATTAAGAGATGAGACACAGTTGATATACCAAAAGGAGATGAGAGATTCCTTCCTTGTGAGTTTCTGGGACCTGTGGAATTGGGGGCTATCCCCACATTTCCCCTCCTGACCTGCAAAGCCACTGCTTTTTCATGAGGAATGCAGGGAGCTGGAGCAGTCCTGAGCACCCTTTGATCCTGCTCCCCTGGAGTTTTCCTGTGGGAGGTACAACAGAGCCCTGAGGCATCAACATGATTATACTGTATTCTTTTACTCTTAGCATGCTGGCCACCAGTATTGTTGCTGAGCAACGTGAAACTGTGTATCACTGCTGGCTTCATTAAACTTTAAAAATATTTTTCCTTGCCAACTCAAATAAATAATTGACGATGATTTCAGTGTGTGTTTAGCATGTCCATCCGAACTCCTGTAAGTAGGTAAAACAGTTTCATATGGCTAAAATTAAGAAGAAATTATGAATAATAACTGTAAAATAAAATCTATAGCTGGAAAATACTTGCACTTCCACAGCAATTTGTGTGTTGCTCAAAGGTGCTGGATCAAATAAATGTCAAAACCCTATAATTATTTCTTTACTGAACATGCTGCACCTTTTATTTTTTTAAAGATCATTACATCTTATTCTGCACTTTACTAGAAAAACCTACATCGACTGCTCTTTTAACTGCTTTATTATAATATTTATATATTTACTAATATAGGCAATTGAACACATTAAATATGCGTAAATGGAGAAGAACAGATTTCAACACTGATATTTTCTGGTTGAGTAATAGTGCCTGGGGTTATTCAAAGGGAATGGGTTGTAAAACTCAAGTGTACTTTTCGTCATCTAACTGATGGATTGCTTGTTACTCACCTCCACCACGGGGCCCAGCTAAAATAAATTGCTGCCAACCTTATCAGCAGTTTCTTGTCTATTATCTGTGAGAAGCCCCAGTTTTATCTAATTGGTGGCATTACCAGAACATTCTTCTGCCAATATAGAAACCTCTTGGTAAATGCAATTGCGACTTTAATCCATGGGAGATGCAGTTAGATGCATATCTGTGAGCAGAATGGAGAGAACCTGAGCTAGGGAGCTTTGGAGATCTCCAAGCTAAATGACTGCCAAAATAAACACGACTGGAGATAGGAGGGATTAATCCTGTAATCCTTACTTAAGCAAAATTCCTGCTATCTTCAGTGAGATTCTCACTGGGGAACAGCTGTAGAAATTGGCCTAAATGAAGCAGAAATGGGAAAGGCCAAGTTCTGCCTCCGGGTGTGTGCACGTGACTTCTGTAAAAGCTCAAGTGTGACACCCTGGGCCTGGGATAATCAGCACATAAATTCCCACCAAGCTCCACAGTACCAAGACTTTACTTGGTATAAATACCAGGCACACCCACAGTCCCACAGGGAAACTTTTCTATCCAAGCTTCACCAGGAAGTGAGAACACAAGTGCAAACTGTAGCTAACATTCAGAAATCCAATGTTCATTTTATTAAAAACTCTTCCATTTTAAGCAACCCTAGGAGTGTTTGGAGTATTTTTCTTCGCTGAACTCAGAGTTATTGTCCCCATTCTCCATTTGGAATGGGAAACCAACATGCAAACTTAAGTGATTTTTCCACAGACCACACAGTAAGTGATTAGTATCATGGGGACATATTAATCTTGGGTGTAAATCCATAAAGATTAATGGAGCTCTAACAGGGATTAATTTGGCCCATCATCTCTTAGGATAGCAAAACCAATTAGGTGATGTCGTTAATCTTCTGGTTTGTAAAGGGCCGTTTCTTAAGCAATCCTGAAAGAATGGCAATAAACCAGGAATGACCGAAGGATCCACTCTAATAGATGAATTGGTCGTTCCTTGGCAGAGGATTCACAGCAGGAGATTTAAACAGTGACAGCAGCCTCGATGTGCCCTCAGGCTCCCATCCCAACTGAGATGCTCTGTGGCAATCATTTACTTGAGGATTGGAGAGTTTGCCCTGGTTTCAGTCACTGCTTAGGTTTATGTCTTTTCTTAGGGCAAAACTTCCATGAAACTGATTTGGAATCAAATGTATTTATTGTGGCCCCGAGAGCTTCACATCTGTGGAAAATACGAAGTGCTTAATGGCCAATGGAAAGTAGCACTTGAAAGATTCATATATCTTAAAACTTCCACTTTTCACTGGACAAAATGTGAACTATCCCTTTAGAAATAACTCTATAAGAAGTATTGCAAAATGTGTATAACTGACTTGTTCTGAGATTTGAAAAATACAAGTATTTCCTTATTTGCTGGTTGGGACAAGACGAAATTTCCCATCTTAAATTCTGAGGATGTTTCTGATGCTTACAAAAGGACCAAAACTGACCCACAGCAGAAAATTATCTTTCTTCCATTTGTCTCAGAAATTTTTATTTTAAAAAGAAGAGAAACAGAAAGGCTTTTGTTGAAGGGTAATGACCAGCTATAACAAATGCATACAGAGCAGAGATGAACAGAACAACAAAACCCATAGCTTCCAGACCGTGGTTGATGGAATTTATGGAAAAAGAACATCTGTGACATTGGCAAGGTCTAGCATGAGGACATTGAATAGGAGATAGTGAATTTGTGCCCGAAAGTTGTGTGCATTACCTAATAGGCCTGGTAAAAATGTTCCACTGGGATGTTCAAAGCAAAACTTGGCAACAGTGAGATCATTAAAACCCAACTGCATAGAAACCCTCATTCAAAATGCAATAATATGTATCAGTTTTTTTCACTGTTATTAGGAGGAAAAATATTCTAGCTGTAATAGGGATCTTCCTTCCCATCAATAGTTCTGCCTGTTTCACGGCAGAGATTTCATAATCGGCGACATGACTTAAAATTCCTTTCATGGGGATGTTCTTGGATAAATTAAACCCTCTTTGCTCATTTTATATAATGTAGGGGTTCAAATGAGGTGACATGCTCAGGCTGATAGTATGGCTCCATTCTGAAGGGAGGATGTCAAGGCATTCCCTTGCATTGTGGTAGAGAAGAAAGGCTGTGTGGAGCAGAGCTCTCCAGCTTCCTTCCCACCCCAGTCAGCTGAACACATTTTGGGACAGTAATGTCACACTGCCACATCCATCTGTGAACAAAGGATGCTGGAAAGAATAAACACTTAATGAGAATATGAAAGCAACTTGAATTTTGGCAGTGTGTTGAGTATAGGAGATGAAGTGGGATGATGATGTTTCTGAGTCAGTGCCCATAGCATGACAGTGTGATAACACTTAGGAGTTGGTACTGCTAAATACCCATGAACATAAGCCTAGAAAGTGTGATGTGAAGAATTCAATCAGCCAAAAATAGTAAATAAATGCACCAGGGAATGTTCTTACATGGTATCATCTCTGTTTCAGAAGGGCAATGAAGACAACAGGAAATGTGCTTAAGGAAAAGCTGTCAGATTAGGCCCTAATATATAAAAAGATAAAGAACACCCATTTTAATATCTTCCTTGGACAGATGGATCTAAAGAAATATTCTGAGAAATGCTTCAACACAAGCCTGTGTTTCCAGAAGACCATTCAGACAGCAAAATGGAAGTGTTTGTGTCTCACTATTTGTTTCTGGCAACTACATTCAGTGATTATTAAAGGAAGATGAAATGATTAGATGAAATGAAAAGAAAGGAATTATTAAAATTTTTTTTCCCAGAATTAGCTGTTATATTGAACATATTTTTTAGGCAAACAGAAAACTTTGTATGTAGACAGTTGTGTTTCAGTAGACTGGCCAGCTTAATGCTAGTTTTCCTTTTAAAAAACAGACCAGCTTGATCATTAGTGATAAGGGCAAATGGGCAATGATCACATCACCATTTAACCAACTATTCTAAAGTGCAAACATACCTGCAGTACAGTCTTAACAGCACAAGGCTATGTAAAGGGAGACTGTAAATGTAAAACTGAGTAAAAGCAGTGCAAAACAAGTGCAGTAAATGTAAACCAGTTCATGCTTTTGGTTCTGGTATGGCCCAAGTAGGAGCTGGGTACAGGTACCTGATATTCTGCAGCTAATGTTTGTTGTAGAAACAATATAGCAACAAACACAGCATCACAGATATTAGCTCTATGCAAATAAACTCACATTAAAACCAGCATTTAGTGCTCAGGGGAACAAAATCAATAGTGCTGAAGTGAACAGCACAATAAAAATACCTGTGATTCAAACCCAAGTGACTTCATGAAAAATAAATGCTCGCAAACAATTACAGCCCATCTAGTTCGTATATCTTTGTTGTCCTACTTAAAACATGTGTTTCAGAAATAATTTATGAGGGAAGATATATACATATTCATAGTAATTACTGCTTCGCAAGTCCTGTAGTTATAAAGATGGAAGAGGTTGGAGAGTAACAGGAAAAAAAAAGTAGTTATGGCAACTGCTTCTAAGCACTGTGGAGCAGAGAGGAGCCCAGAATTTGTCCTGCAAACACTGTGTTAGCTCTTTACTGATCATCTGATTGGCATGGCCACTGCTGATTTCATTGGCAGTTAGCTCTGGGTCTGTTTTAAGACAGAGTGACAGGCATCCCAAAATGCTTGTGGAAAGTCTTTTATGTTCTATCTGGATATATTTGATGCTATTCAGAGGTTTACTGGGTTCAGTTTTCCAGGTTGCAAACAGAACAATGGAAAAATTTATTCCTTGGCTTGCATACACATTTAGTGCTATATATATGGATTGGGGCCACAAATGAAAAATGTGGTTGACATCACCAGAGATGTGTCATCTTAAAAGAACAGACCTCATGTAAGTATGAGAAATCCTTGTGGTCATTTTCACATACTCATTTTACTTCCTCTTGACAGCAAATTAGATCCTCACTATAACCTTGCTAAGAAGCTGGAGCTTCAGCTCTGGTGGTAGCTTGTCCTTTTCAGAGGTACCATCTGAATCACTTGCTACCATCCCACAGTGCTCAATGTCACCCTGAGGGATGTAAAAGAATCATCCCTTAAAATATTTTGGAGGATGATACCAGTCTGCAGCAGAAAATGCAGGTCTGCCCCTTCCATGTCCCTAGGGAATGGACCACCTTGAGCCCCATTTTGGAGAGAACACAGGTGCAGTGTTCAGAAAACAGAACATTGGTGCCCCAGCAAGTGAAGACAGACACAATCCCCTTGGTTCAGGCACACAGCTGTCAAGGGAGTAAACAGGAAGATGAGACAGACCATGGTCTGAAGTACATCCCGCAGAGTTAGTGACTTGAGAGCATGAGCAGCTGGTTAATCCGATTAAAGGAGATGGAAAAACATCTTGAGGATGACATGGCCAGGAGGAGAACATCAGTGTGCAATAAAAGCCAGATAAGTGCCTGGGTGCACACATGGCTCAGTGTCAACACCAGAAGATGTGCAGGAGGCAATTCAGCGTGACCATTCCCTGCACAGCTTCATGGCACCCACCAAAACCCACAGTCCCCACCTCCCCTGGGTGCTCTACATGCTGGGAGTTTCTATCTCACCCATGCTGTGTCATGTGAACTCCAGCAGTATGATAAAAGGAGTATCATTTATCCACTTCTAGCTATCTTAGCTCTTTATTTTGAGCAAAGATGAACCCATGAGGATGGATTCATCACACAATCTATTATAGACCACGGGCAATACCTGACCCAGGATCTACTCAAAGATTTTGGTTAGAATGGAAAAATATCTACTCTTCCACAAACCCCAACATTCAACCTCCCAGTTGGGTAGTTTCAGAGATCTCAGTGTACTTCTGTCTTTCAATAGCTCCTGGATGTCTGACTGGGATGTACTGGGATAAAGTGCTCCTTAATGGATCTCCTCCATCTTCAAGGTGCCTATTCTACAAAATTAAGACTAACTATTTTTTGTGAAGCTCTCTCTGCACAAAGCAGCCAGGTCCAAAAGCATCTTTCTACCTGTGCTGTCTCAGCTGCTCACAGTTAAGGAGTCACATGCTGTTAAGTACAGCAGTGAGGCTGTCAGAAGGGGTTTGAACCTGTCCTGGCTGTGCAGAGCCAGGCTCGATATTTGTGTAATGCAGATAAAAGTGCTTGGCTGCTGTGGTGCCTATTGCAGGACTTGGGCAGCTTCATGGATTTGTGTGCTGTGAAGGAAAGGACTGCTGAGGGCATTGGAGGATGCACACAATCTCTGACAGCACCTCCCAGGATTACATCTGCTGAGCACAAAGCCTCGGGTATGGGAGAGATGATATTTCTGGGGTGGGGTAGAAATGGGGTGGAAATTTAAACCATTCTTCTGGTTTTGGTCTGTTTTGGGGTTGTGCTGGTGAAAGGTACAATGCAGAGAGAAAGACAACACAGCTATTTAATCTACATGGATTAGTCTCTGCAAGAACTCCAATTCTGGATTCTCTTGGCTAGATCTCAGGATGAGGATTACTTTTGTTAGCTAATAAGCAACATTAAAAGATCTACAAGTCTACTACATAGGAAAATGAAATATATTTAAAATTAGTTTTATTGGTAGTTTATCTCATTTATTTTTTTCCTTACAGACTGAAAGCAGTTATATATGATCTCAAGCTAGTAAGCAACAAATCCTTTCTTATTAAAGTACCTTAAACCATTAATGGCATTATAGCTTGCTTTAGATTTGTAGTCCATTTTCTGCTGCCACCTGTCTACTTTCCAGTCTGCACTGAAGGAAAAGGAAAGCTATTTTCTGTTCTAAACTCACACTAAACTACTCACCACGAGCAGGTAATACTTCAAAAGGAAATCTGATCAGAAAAATTATTCCAGCTTTAATATGGTATTTAAAATCAGGCAATACAGAAAAAGATGCTGCCTTACAGTAATGTATCCAGCCCACAGAAAACACCATTGCACTATCCCTGTCCACTGAACACCGAGACCACATCACACTTAGAGAAAATAAATTACTTCGTCTATCAAATTAAAATCCCAGCTGTTATAAAATAGAAGGTAATCATCATTTCAACAGCAATGTGGAATTAAATAATGGAAGAAACAAATGACCTGCACAGAACTCTGGTGCTCCACTGTGGTCTGCCTGGGCTGGTTCCTCAGGGATGGACTTCATGTTCCTCAGGGATGTCCCCGGAGCAGCTGGTGGGTTATGTCCTGGACTCAAAGGGCTCTGCATGAGAGGCAGCTGAGTGCCTTCCCTTCCTTTTATTTATGTGGATGTTACAAAGGCAGCAGACAGCAATGCATAGACTAAATTAATTAAGCTGTTTTAAAGCCACAGCATTAAGGTGATGTCATAAGAACATGCTTAGGATGGCAAGGTCACTGGAAAGGGAGAGTACATGTCCTGCAATAAAAGAAGTTGTAATTTGGAGAGCTTGTGTTGGATGCCTTATGTGAATTTGTCAAAACCCCTCTTTTTTTTTAACACAGCACCACCTGGAGAAATTCTTTTTCTATCCATTGAAATATCCAACAGCATCTCTGATTTAAACAGGAGAAGAGCTGTGGCACCTGCATCAACTCTGAGCAATGCACATTATACACTCAGATACGCATAAATTAGATATATTTGGAAACACACAGAACTGGGAAAATATTTTGTTGCAAGATAACGTCCTTCATATAATTTATGCCAGACTGAGTTTGTGTTTGCATACAAGCATGCTCAGAGAGGCACATGTTGGGTGACCAGAAATCTGCTCAGCTTACTAATTCCATTGACATGGCATTGCATTGCCACTTTGCATTGATACTTTGATTATATTGCACATCTAAGCCTGAGATTTTCCCCCCCTATTTCCTAAGTAACTAGTTTTGTAAAAATCAAGAGCAGCAACAATTAGGTTTTATTTTCTTCATAGCCTGACAAAACCCAAAAACTTCAGGAAGACTAACAGAAGAAAGAAAGCAGATGCTGATGCATTGTAAGCTCTCAAGGATGCTACTGCTTCTCTGTGAAATATTTTAACTAGGAAATGTTGAGCATCTGAACTGTAGCCATAATCCTCTCTTACAGAAGCCTTTTCTACAGCTGGTACAGAGTAAGAGCAAGGCTGTGTCTTCAGCATTAATGGGATCAGCTGAAGAGAGTAATGCTTTGTGTATGCTGAGGCTGTGATCCTGTAAACGTGGTAAAAAGATGGCACTGTTGGTTTTTCTAAGCAGCCAGCCCCACACGAGGTGAAGTGAGTCAGAGTATTTGAGATGGATGAGCAGCTCTCAGAAAGGAGCTTTTGTTCTTCATCTCCAGTCTCTAACAGTCACAGTGAAATTGTCTCTACCATCTACCTATTAGCATCAACATCACTGGGGCTGTTTGTGTGAGAAACACTCGTGAATATAAGCAAAGGTCACACAAGGAGACTCTTAAATCAGGATCTTTTTTTTGGTATCAAGCTTAAAATGACCACACTGATGACCCACCACAGTCTTCCATAAGGAAAAGCTGAAGGCAGCTAGAGACACAGATGGGGATCAATTTGTCACTGAGAGCTTTACAGTTACAACTGTTTATCCTTGTCTGCAGTATTCATACAAGCAACTGAAGGGAAACATTTCTAGTCACTACGTGGCAGTCTCCTACTCTTTCTTTTCCTGAGAGCTATTACTTGTAATTGCAGCAAGAATAATATCCTGAGGGCTTTATGCTGATCTGCTGGATTCAAACATCAGCATCTCAACTTACAGCCTCTATCCCCCACTGCCAGACAAGTGCACACTGTTTCTGCTCTCCAATAAAAGCCTGGGAAATCAGCCTAGACCTGCATAGATTTTCCCACCAATCTCATACAGGATAGTGAATGTAAAATCCACTTGGTAATCATGTAAAAGCCGAAGGCAGATGAAATAACTCCATTCCCCTCTCAATGCCCCAGGGCACATTTTGTCCCAATTTGTGGGTGATGGAGCAGCACTGCAGGCAGTGAGCTGTGCGGGGCCTGACGCTGGGCAGTGTGTGCCAAAGAGTGAATGTGCTCTCCTAAGTGTTCCTTCTTGTAACATCTCAGCACTTCTGAGTGCTCAGAGGTTATGTGCTAGCTGTGCTTCAATGGTGCAGAAAAGCACTTTCCATTCAAAGTGAATAGTCATCAAAGTAATAGAGAAAATTGCTAAGTGTTGTCACTGGAGGCATCTTTGCTGTTTTATAGGTGAGTCCATGGAATGCCCTGCCCCAAATCAGATGGGCTTTGCAGCCTGTTGCTTCCAAATGGTGGATGTAATGACAAGACCAAATATAGGGTCATCCACTGGTTTCCATTACTGGGCTAAAATATTGGATGAAATCATGATCCTCAGAGTTGAACTCAAAGGATTTTGCCCAGAGCAATGATTAGGACATCAGAAGATGCAATCTCCCTGATCCCCACAGAGGAGCTGAGGGGAAGTATGGGTGTAGGGGGTGCCTGAGGACTGCTGTTCCACCCACCATGTGATGATGTATGTTGGGTGAGTGAACTGCACACACACACACATGTACATTTGTAGGATCTACTGCACAGCCAAGCCACAGACACTCTGAGTCCTGCCCATCTGTACATGAAGCCCAGCATTGCTCTGTGTGGATTTTTAGTGGCTCCCATTTAGTCCTTCACAGTTTTCTCAAAGTAAAAGGCAAAAGAAACATAGGCACTGCTGCTAAAAATAGCCAGTTATGCCCTTGATGTTTCATTTGATGGTGGGGAGTACCCATAAGTGCCTCTGTCTAAACAGACTGTTCTCTGGCTCAGTGTCTTCTGTGCCAACTTAGAGATGTCTCTCCAGTCTTGCTCAGTCTGTTTTCCTGTGGGTTATATCTTCTTTAACTAAATATATTGAGACAGTTTATTTACCTCCCTCCATGGCAGCAAGACCCAAGCATGACTTCCTCCCGCTGTAGGAATTTCCTAAGTAAATCACTGTCTATTATTTCCCATATAGCACTACCAAAAAAACCACCCAACCAAAAAACCTCCAACAAACCAAACCAAGCAATCACCCTTTTCTTAGGTGTTGGAAGAACAACAGAAACAGGAACATGGTGTTAAGCTTCAGTGGCAGAGCTCTCTTCATTGTGCTGATTTATGCAAGTAATGAATAATTGCACTGAATGACTTCTAGGGGTACAGCTAAAGAAGGTTTCATGTGAGAAGAAAAGCTTCATGTGATTTAACTACCCAGCCCCCAAACATACACACTCAGGGTGATGACCAGGTTTTCAATCACAGTCAAGTAAATTGCTGTGGATTGGGAGGAAATTAAATTGGACTCTTCGGCGACATCCTTGTAGCTCAAGTGATGGTTTATGAATGTATAACTAAGCTTATTGATAGGCATTTTGAACATGAAATGGGCTCTGTTTAGAGCTGTTGGATGTTTTATTATCTGTTACAATATCACTACATTCCTGGAACTATCCTATATTTTTTGTAAGCAAGCTCTACCCATCACCAACAACTCTAGGAAGAATGAGGGAACAAGATGCTTCTTTAGTTGTCCAATGGGCTTCTTTGCGTCTGCTCCAATGTGAAGGGAAAGTAAATAAGAGGTATTTAGCTGAGAGAGAGCAGGGCAATGTATGCATGTTGATGTTACTGATGTAAGCCCCAAACAGAGAAGAGCCAAAACCTGCTTCTCCTCCAGGGCATCCTTTCAGCTGCACATGGCCAAGTCAGGCTGAAACCACCATGGAGTACTTGGTGTGTCCATGAACACCGTCTTCAGAGAGAACGAATCTGGGATGCTGTGATTAATGGTCCTTCCTTCCTTCCTTCCTTCCTTCCTCCCACACTTCCTTCCTTCCTTCCTTCCTTCCTCCCACACTTCCTTCCTTCCTTGCTTCCTCCCTTTCTTCCTTCCTTCCTTCCTTCCTTCCTTCCTTCCTTCCTTCCTTCCTTCCTTCCTTCCTTCCTTCCATATTGCTTATCTTTCAATGTGGGGACCTGCTGGTAACTGATAAAATATAACTGCTTTTAATTTTTGCTGCTAAGGACCATTTTGCAAGGTATTGAAGTTGCAGTAGGAAAACTGGGGAAAAAAATAAATCCTTTGGGTAGTGATCGTTAGTTTCCTTCCTTCCTTCCTTCCTTCCATATTGCTTATCTTTCAATGTGGGGACCTGCTGGTAACTGATAAAATATAACTGCTTTTAATTTTTGCTGCTAAGGACCATTTTGCAAGGTATTGAAGTTGCAGTAGGAAAACTGGGGAAAAAAATAAATCCTTTGGGTAGTGATCGTTAGTTCATAAAATCATAGAATTGTTTGGGTTGAAAGGAATCTTAGTTACCAGCTATCTCTTTGGTTGGTATTGAAGTTGCAGTAGGAAAACTGGGGAAAAAAATAAATCCTTTGGGTAGTGATCGTTAGTTCATAAAATCATAGAATTGTTTGGGTTGAAAGGAATCTTAGTTACCAGCTATTTAATCTCTTTGGTTTAGATGAGCCATGTAATCAAGATTTTGGCCAGTGCTCTCAGGCACATGGTGTGATTCTCAGGGATGCCCTGTGCAGGGCCAGGAGTTGGACTAGAAGAACCTGTGGGTTCCTTCCAGTTCTGATTATTCTGTGATTCTGTGAACCAGATTTTAATGTCTTTTTATTTTTTGAGTAACTAAATAGCATTTTCTCAGTACATTAACTGATACTGTTTTGCAGTCACCTCTTTCATTTTTCTCTGCAGACCCAATCGGTCTTTGTGAGGAAACACTGTTACCACTGACAAAGGCAATGATTTCTTTAGGCAGTCAGCACATACTACTCCATGTCCTTGTTGGAGCACAACAAGAGATAACAGCATACCTCTCTTCCCACTTGTAAAAGTTTCCCCAAACACTTTCCCTTCCAACAGCATGTTTATGAGCCATACTGCACATGCTTAGACTACACATATCATGTTAACATGGCAACGTTGGCAAACTTGTGATTTATCCCTGTTTTCCCTCAAGAGCTGGGCACACACTGTTCCACACTCACAGAGGAAAGCTGCTGGCTCCCAGCAGCCAAAAAGCACAGCAAGACTCTTGTGCTGTGGCTCACTCTAAATGAGTAAGCAGCTGAAAATAATACCTCTTACATTTTCTTTGGCAACAGGGCTTATAGAAAATATTTATCCTTCTTTTGAAATTTTGTGTGAATCAACTAGTGCAAGATCACAACTGGAATCCAGGCATCAGTTTGCAGTACTGTAGTTGGCTCCATCTCCAAAGGACCAGCTTTGAAATGCTGATAAATTAATCCATGAGATACTCTGCTGTCTCTGTATAGTAGTGGATTTTGCAGCTAGTGTTTCTCTCTTTGTGTAATCTCACCCTGCTCTTGGTCCCACTCTTAATGCTCCTCACTATCAGCCAAGGCATTAATCTCCAGACTGTGTCCTAAATCTGTTCCTGGAAAGGCAATGGAAGGAGGTATCAGGGATATTTTTCAGCTCAACCACTACGTGCCATAAAGATTACATTTGTACAAGACACAACAGGACAAAAATACCCTTGTCAGTTGGTGCATGTTTGGATCAAAAAATTTAAAAGAAAAATAAAAGAGGAGATCTTGAGATTTTAAGAACATAAGTTCAGTCCTAACTGGAGGTGCAAGCTGAACTCCCTCAAATCCATGAAAATATTTGAATGAGGAATGAGAGAGACTCACTGTGAATATTTCCAGACAGGACTACAAACTACATCCAGGCATCTCTCAACTGATAATTTATACTTGTAGCAATGACAACTAGCATTGTCCAGTGTCCTTCAGGGATTTGTGCTTATTCGGTGATGAGCACTTGGAATACATCTCCTGCAAGACACACTCTGGGATTGATTTCCAAGTGGTGGAGCAGTAGGCTGTCCCACTGGACAGCGTTAGGAGGAAAGGGCAGCAGCTGGGAAAAGAGGCAGTGACCCAAGCAACTCCAATAGAAAAGAACAGAACTAGAAAATACCTACGTAATAGTTGAACAATGGGGCTCCTTTCAAGAAGGACCTTCATTGTCCAAGTCCATGGCATGAACTCTCTAAACTGATCTCTGAATGTCATGTGACAGTTTTGATGTTTACAGTAAATGAAAAATCATTTTTCTGTTGCTCTTCCACATGTCTGGTGCTTTTGCTGTAAGTTCTTTTCAAATAAAAAAGATAATGATTGGATGCATTTTTATATAGCTGCTAAGTGAATAAATGAGCTTCATGGGCACTTTTATTTTCTCCCTTTCCAGAAAAAATAAAAACTAACAGCCTCGGAAAAGCTGGACATTTTTTCCCAGCTATCATCAGACACAGAGAGTGCATGCCAGCACACAGGGCAGAAGGAACATTGACATCTAGTGCCAAGCAGGGCTGGAGTTTGACAAGGAAGCATCAGTTCTCCCCAGCTCAGCCACATGGCACAGCCAGGGTAAAGGCCAAGGTCTGCTGTGAACGGTCTAGCACTGGTTTCTGCACTGATTCCCAAATGCTTCTCCACACTGTTTGCAGCATCTCAGCCCTGTCAGTTAGGATGCTTCTGCCAGAGCACTGAATCCTCTCAAGAGGCTGCAGGCTGAGCAGCAGTGCTTATCTGCTCATCAGTGCCAGGGCTCAGGCATCTGTGGGTACACACAGAAGGGCCAAGGTGGGCTGAAAGGTCTGAACCAGCACTTAAATCAGTGTTCCAGTACTCATGGCAGGATCTGACACTCAGGTACCCAAACCTTTGCTCCTCCCTGGGATCCTGAACTCTCTGTGGGATTAAGGTAGTTTAGCAGCCTGTGATTTACTCACAAACCATGACAGACCTCAGACGCTAAATTTCAGCCATCCCATGAGATCTGGGCAGGAACACAGGCCAGCTGGGCCACCCTTTGCCACTGAGTGGTGGAAGGTCTAAGTATCTCTAAAAATGAGCCTCTCTTTTTATTCAGGGAAACCTTCCTTTCATTTCACATGTTAGAGCACAAAAAACTCCAAACCAAAAATTCCAATAAGAATTGAATTAATTAACTATTATCACTATTCATTACTAGCATTTCTCCAGTAGCATTTGTGTGCATGAAACTTCATTACAAATGAAAATATATCCCTCCTTCACTTGTCTTATGAGCTCATTTATATGCAATGTAGCTTGTCAAGAGATGGCAAACAAAAGACCTGGGAGAATAAGGATTTACTCTGAATAAGCTGATAGCTACAAAGGATTCTGAATCATATGGAATTAAATAACTTAGTGCCACTAATGCCACTGGCAGTGCTACTAGCCTTGACACTGGTGAGAGACTTTCTATTTCTTTTCCTTTTTCTTTTTCTTTTTTTTTTTTTAATTTCTCCTTCTTTAGGACTTGTCAGGCAGAAAGACTGATGTGTGAAAGGATCTAATCTAGGCTGTGCTTAGGTTATGGCAGCCAGGAGATGGAGGAACAAAAGAGGAGCAGGACAGACAAAAATATCTTGCAGTTAGGCTGAGCCACTAATATTTGCTAATTGCAATAAATATGATACTCCACACAAGCTCCTAATGAGCTTATATAATGCATTTTAATGGGATGCTGTCAGGTTAAACATTGTGTTTAAAAATATAAATGCCCTTAATAATTCCAGATTAAAACAGAATGAAGTTTGACTACCCAATTAATTTCCTTCCCCTTTGTGCCAGAGCCTGAACTGTATTTCACACAACTCAGACACTGAAAACAGATGGGGCTTTATTCTGCAGCTCTCAGGCAGGAGCACACCTAGATCATCCAATGGAGGACAGTGCATAGATGTACCAGGCAGTGCTGGAGATGCTATGTCCTGGCTCACCAGGCTGTCTGGGTTAGCTTTGTTAGGTTTGGCCCAGCCTCAGGCTCCCAGAACAGCAGCTCTGGGGCTTGTGTGTGAGTTTCCACCCCAGGACACTAGCACTTTGGCTTGCATGAGGTGAGGGTTTCCACCTTAGGGCAACATCTCTGAGGATTGCAGGAGAGTTTCCCCACCATACAGGAGCACCTCTGGTACTTGCAGGAGGATTTCTCCCCACTCATGGCAGCTCTGGGGCTTGCAGGAGGTTTTTCCCTAAGTGTTAATAAGGCCATTGCAGCTTCACCAGGATCAGCCCTCACACAGCACTGGATCACAATATGCAGCTCATTGTGTTCTTTTAGTGCATGACTTAAATATTTCCATGTTTAGATTACAGGCCTTTCAGAGCAAAGTTTAAATCCACAGCAGTAACTATGCTGAGTTGAACTGAAACTGTAGAAAACAGTCTGTGGAAACTTCTTCAAAGGAAGTTTTGTAAATAGTGGCTTGGTATTATGGTGATGGATCCTTAGAAGTGCTGACTCCAGTTGTCTTCCATTCAATCCCTTATTTTTCTTCCAAACATGCAGATTTTAGTCCTGTGCTATATGGCAGTGTCGATTGTACGTTTCTATGCATCAAACAAGTGCCAAGGAAATCATACTTAGAGAATAGCAATGCTGGATCTACTTCTCAGCCAAGCCTCTCACAGAAAGTGTTGGAGAAGGCCAAATGCCTTTCCCTGCCCTGGGGTCTCCAAGGACCTCTGGACGTACTCATTTACTCTGGGTTTGGGTAAACCACAAAGGATGGTCCAAATCTGAAAAGGGTGAGAGTGCAATGTCCAAACAAGAAAATTCCCTCTGACTGTAGGGCTCGGGTATGTTGCATGTGGAAGCAACACCAAGGACATGCTTGAGGTCATGTCCTCTGCTGTTCACCTCATCTGCCTGCTGAAGGCTCCCCTTGGTGCTGGCCCTGCAATCCTGCAGTCTGCCTCTCAGCAGGATGAGCCAGAGGATGCTGCTTGCTGTAAGAGGAGCTGGACTGTGCTGGCAGCTTGAGCTTTGCCTGTGGATTACAGGATGTCTTATCCCAAAAGCCCCTGGGCTTCAGGCCATGAGCACTGTTCTGGTAGGAGGAGCTGGCACCTAACGTTTGAAGCATCTGCGTGTATCTATTCACATTTAGCAGAAATTTAGTGGGTTTCTGCATTTGCTATCTAGCAAATTCTCCTCTCCCAGGTGGAAATATCCTCTTCTTCTTTTATAGCAAAGAAGAAGAGAAAATAAATGCTTCCAAACAACTTACAGTCTGGATAGCTTTAACAGAGGCAAGAACAAGCCCTGAGAGGGTGATAGAAGGATTACTGTCTTCACATATCATTATCTGGGGGAGGGCAAGCCCGATGTGCTGGCAGCTTTGCAAACATCTCAGACTTACTTAGGGAATCTGCAACACAGGCTGAAATGTTTGAAAATGTATTT
Organism: Acanthisitta chloris; assembly: GCF_000695815.1. Lineage (NCBI taxonomy): Eukaryota > Metazoa > Chordata > Aves > Passeriformes > Acanthisittidae > Acanthisitta > Acanthisitta chloris. The sequence goes on along the minus strand of NW_008669957.1, from coordinate 58,205 downwards.
TTCCTAAACCATACATTTCCCAAATGAATATGGACAAATTCAGGTCTGGAACAAATCCATCAGGGAAGAGCTGAAGCAATTGTTTTGTGTTATCCTCTCCCTCATAGAATGATGATGATAGTTTTTTACTCTTAAGGTGGTGAGACACTGTCACAGGTTGCCCAGGGACGTGGTGGCTGCCCTGACTCTGGTGGTGTTCAAGGCCAGGCTGGATGAAACCTTGAGCAACCTGATCTAGTGAGGAGATGTCCCTGCCCAGGGCAGGGGGTTGGGACTAGATGATCTGTAAGGTCCATTCCAGCCCTTAAATTCTATGATTTTATGATGCAATAAATCAGTGGGAAGGGAAAAAAGCTGAAAAAAAAGCCTATGCAATATAATAAGGATGAAAGTTTATTTGGATTTGCCTGGCACAAGCCTGAGTCACTACATCCTGCAGTCTCCTGGCCCAGCTGATTGAGAAACTGAGTGTGTTTTCTGTTTACTTCTTTTTCCAGTCTCTTCCATAAGCCAAAGATAAAGCCAGTACAGCTCCAGTTGTACTTTTGAACCCATGTTTAAATGGGGTGGAAATAAATCTTAATGAGATTGTCCAGCCCTATTACCTTAAGTAGCATACCTCAAATGAACCCTGCTAAAGACTAATTCCCTTCAGAGATTTCAGTTACGTGAGCAAGGGGCTCATATTTCACTATTGTAGTTTGGGTCATCATTGGATATTTGGTAGAATTCCACCTTTATCCTGTAAGAATTGGAGACACCCACCTTTATTAAAGGTGTGAAAATATCAGAAGGTGTTTTCCTCTAACAAGCACAAAGAATTTTCTCCTAATCTTCACTGCAAGCAGAAAATTAAGCATTTCTATTTCATAAGTATTCAAATCCAAAAACTTTACTCTCATCAATTCTTGCAATGGGTATTTTGATGCTTCCTATTCAATTTCTGGATAAAAACAAGGTATTTTCTGCTGGGCAGAGCAAGGAAGGCAGCAGCAGATGGGCAAGAACTGAGGAAAGGCCAGAGAGCTCTCAGGCTGATGTCTCCAGGGAGCACTGCACTGCAGCAGAGACATCACATATTTAGAATGCCTTAAGAACTACATACACAGTTGAAGAGAGACAGTTTTTAAGAAGTGCTTGCCTTAAGTAATATGTAAGAAAGGAAGAGGTGATCCTGAGACTCTGGAAACCCATAGCAGCATCCTTCAGGGCATATGCCCTTCACATGAAGGGCACGTAGAGTTTGGTAGGTAGCAAGAAGAAATCAGTTTTCCCAGCCTAAACCCACTTGGCTGTGCAGCAAACGTGATTTTTAGGTCACATTGCACCAACAGGAGTCAATAGGTAACCCACAAAATGAAGATCCAGAGGAGAAGCATCTCCTCCTTGTCTAAATTTAGCATAAGTCCTTGAAAGTACAGAGAAGGCAGCCAAGCATCAGTAGCCAGAGAATTTAGACAAGGAAGATAACTCAGTTCTGCTAAGTGGCTTTGGGGAAATAGTGGAAGGAGGAACAGGGATCTAATAACCTTTTACTGAACTGAAGCCTTGGGCTATGTCTGACTGTA
>NW_008669957.1:55822-56621 GCF_000695815.1 Acanthisitta chloris | reverse complement strand
CCTGCTGATTTCTCACACCTTTTGTAGATATTTGGTATTGCATCAACACACGGAAATTTGAGTATGTGGGTTCATGAGATGCCATGGACTGCTGAGAGGACAGGTCTGGAACTCAATGCGAGTGACAAGTGGTTTTGCACAGGAGAACCAAGACCAAGCCTGGAGAAGCTGTACTGGAGGGCACAGCTGCATTCACTTCTCAGCATTTTCCTGGACTTCAACATGTGAGCAGTAGTGGAAAGTAGCAGAAAGTAAATTTGATCTCCCTGTGCTGACTCTTCACTACAAACAGCTCCATCCACTGGGTGGCAAAGACCAGCTGTTTGGGCAGGCTTGGGGCCATGCTGGGATGGACTCATGCTGCAGCCTTGTCTCTCTCTTCGTGCTGACACATTAAAGCATCTAGTTGCCTCCAGTTCTCCCCTGTCTCTGAAGGCAGCTTAATTAACAAGGCAGATTGTCAATCAAGCAATTGCCTCACAACAAGGAAATCTTTAAAGATTTGGAACCATTATCTAGGATAACTCAGCTGCTGAACTTCATTAGGAAAAGGAAACAAATGCAAATGCTCAACTTTGAGGCACATTTCTGCAAGAGAAAGTAAAATCAATTTAGTAAAACAGTATTTTCTAAGCCTGTATCTCCCCCTTGGACAAAACAGAGATGTTCTGCTCTTGGCTACCTTTGCCTCATAGCCATAGGGTAGTGAGTTTTATCATGCACCTTGGGGTGCTCCTCTGCCTCCTTTCCCCTGCAGGGACGCCTGACCTCAGGAATGAGGGACATGGAGCACATGTGC
>NW_008669957.1:40003-55793 GCF_000695815.1 Acanthisitta chloris | reverse complement strand
GTGGCAGCATGAAGCAGGGAGATGTTTTTTGCTCAGGCTCTGATGACCTCTCTGCATTTCTAGAGCCCAAAATGGTGCAAAATCCTCTCTGGTGTTGGTTATGTTTTGATCAGTGAGGCTCCTACATTAGGGAATGAGACTCACCATGCCTCAACCAAAATGTGTCATCTGGTTGCTTTGCAGTGATAATCTTCCAGTACAGTGGGAGAAGAGTGAAGAGCTGTCTTCTTACTTCCCCCACTTTATAGGACTTTGGAGTAGGCAGGGAGTAGTAAAGGACAGTAAAAATACTCTTCAGCTACTTTTTGTGCCAGGATGCTCCCCAAAGATCTGAAGAAACCAAACAATTGTCAGAGAGGAGTTTGCTGAGAAAACAAACACTCCTGTGAAAAACTGTGAGAAGACTGAATGCCCTCCCTGGAGATTCCCCCTTTTTTTTTTCATTAAATGACTCAAAATGAAAACATACAGAAATGTGGACAGTTTTTGTTAGAGAAATATTATTCTACACATGTGAGCACTGTGCACCTCAGCCTGCCATATCTGCTCCAGACACCACATATTCTGTCACACTTTCCCACATGATGCTTCTCCCTGAGCCTTAGATGTTTAAATACCTGACCAAAACATCTTTGGGAAAAAAGTCCTCACTCTCCAGTGGTGTAACAAGACCCATATGTTGCTGACTGGGTGAAAATGGACAGTGCATAGACATCTTGACAACCACCAAAAACTGATGACCCAAGAAACCTGGCCTGAGAAAATAAAATTAAACCAGATCTTATGAGGCTCATGATAAACACCAAAGAGTTGGCAGCACTAAGATGAATCAAACAGTCTAGGTGAGGTGTCCCAGAGAAATTGCACCCATTTCATCAATGCACTGTCTGCTTTTGAACAGTCATGCCTGAATATACCATTTGGAATTTATGATAGATGCAGGAAATAATAGTTTCCTTCTCAAAATCCTTTCCACATGTGGTCTGTATGTCTGCAGCACAAGGGGATTGTGATCTCATGCCTAAGTCAGGTGGGTGTCAGAAGTCCAGCTGACTGCCAAAGCAACAGGATGAACCTGGGAACCTCTGATTTGGGGTAGAAGAGCTGTAGAAAATGACAGATTTAGTGCCCCAGAGACAAGGTGCCTGTATCAGAGGTGCTTATGTGTGAGGCTGTCAACATTGTAGAGCATCTACAAACAGCTGGTGAACCACCAAGTTATTATTACAAACAAGTATACTTATTGCTAGAGATCTAGTTATGAGGTGTCAGTTTGTTGCACTTTAGGACATATGCGTTTCCAACATGCCATTTGTCAGAACATCACAGCTTCACCTGCTGGAGATACTGAACATGATAAAGAATGACATTCCAGGAAGACTAAGGACAATTACAGGTTTAGTTAGCTAGAAAAGTTATAGTGGCAACTGGATTGCATCCGTGCAGCTCTTGAAGGGAGAAGAGCTGGTCCACAGAGGAACTGGGGAAACCAAGTTTTCCCAAATGGTCACTGATGGCATGTTCCTCATTTCCTCATACCTGATAGAGACCACAGATCTGATTTATAGACATGCCCAGCACTCACAGCTGCCATTGAAGTTTGAATATATGGAATGTAGTGCTGTGCTGGGTGCTCTGAAAGAAGAGATCCTTGGCATCTCCTATTACACACCCACAGCAGTGGGAACTGGTTTTTTGCTTCATCTTGATGTGCCTCAGACCCTCACATATAAACTCTGAACAATACCACACACATGGCTCTGTGTGTGTGTGACTTATTGCCGAGTCATATCTAGCAATGTTTCAGTAGGGGAAATATGAAACATTCACTAAGTTTTTATTGGGTGAAGGTATAAATACATTTCCCTGAGCAATCATGCTGGGACAAAGTATGACTAATGCCTGGTGCTTCCCACGCACCACGAGAGTGTTTGCTGGTGGGGCCTCACCCAGAAAACCTCACCAGCCACAGAGCACAGGGTTCAGGCTGCCAGTCTAAGCAGGAGAACTGAATGGACCCAGCCCCAGTTTGTATCTGTGGGTCAGGAGGATAAAGATACTTCTGGGATTTTTTAGAGTTGTGATCCAACTTCACTGGAGTGAATGGAAAGGCTCCTCTTGATTTCAAGGGGTCTGGATGATACTGCCAAAGCTTTTCCTTTCCTCAGAAAGTGGGAGTTGTGCAAATCAAAAGTTTAACCTGTAGTCGGGCCCTTCAAAATCTCTGTCCTATGATCAAGGACAACCTGAGACCCTCAGCTTGTTGTCACCTTTACAGATTTTGGAGCCTATTTGGAAAATACTTAGGTGTTCAGATGTTGCAAACAAGTCTTTTTTTGGTGTGATTTTCTTTCCTTATTGCATCAGCAAGGCATCTTCAGGCAACTTGTCTAAGGAGTTTTTACCCAGTCCTTCAGGGTTCAGGCTGGAGATCCCTTGCCAGGATAGCTGGCTGCCTGCTGGGATTTGACACATCTGTACAACACATGGAGCTGCTGAAATGCAGGGTCATTCTCCCATCAGAGCTTCTGGGGAGAAGCAGAAACCACCGTGCCCATCTTAGTAGGATGATGCCCAGCAGAAACAACCATGCCCAAGTGAGTAGGATGATGCCCATCCAACTAGGAGAGCTGCTACTCATACAAACAAGCCCCAGCCAACAGCTTGAGGGCTCCCCTTCCAAGCAGCAAGGATTTTACCATTTTCACAGTAGCTTAGTTAGTTAATGGAAGTGCTCTGGGTGCACTGTGTGATTGAGGGGTAATGGCAAAGCCAGAGCATTTCCCAAAGCTCACACATGAAATGTCACATTTGTAATTAGTGTCTGTGGATTTGTGAGGGGACTTTGGACCTAAACCTTTCAAGCATATCTCCAAATTCTTCATTTCACCTGGTGTGGGTGAAGGCCTGTGCTCTCCCAAGAAGCACTGAATTGGTGGAAACTCCAGCCATGCAAATATTGCTGAGAGCAGTGATGAGGTACTAGAGGGAACCTGCCTGGACAGCGTGGAGGAGCTGTCTGAGATGAACAAGCCATTGGTGCCTCTCTGAAATGCTCTTGTTCTCCACGATGGAGACAGCACTGGACTTCCCAAAGTCTTTGTGGGATTTGTTGAGATTCCTCAGGAGCCACAGCCAATTTCCTGGGCCCAGTTTGGTGTGACTGGAGTGAGGGCTTGCAGAGAGAGCCTTTTCTTCCTAGAGCACTTTCTGTGATTGACAAATCATGTGCAGAACCAAAGAGCAGCTCTGAGCAGTCCCCACGTGCCCTGCTGACTCAACGGTGACTTCAGCTGCTCCATGAAACCCAGGACTCCTTCGGGGAACTGATCCTGGGCACTGCTAACATGTCCATGCCCAGCACTGGGTGTTTGTCAGGAGCCCATTCCTCTGCCCCAGAGTTTCTTTCCTATAAGGAAGAAAGCATTTGGGGGATCTTGCCAGTCTTTTATGTGAATTTTAGAGGAGGTTTGAGACCCAAGGTAATACTGAATTTAACTGTGGAAACCATTAGTATGTGGTGAGGGAGCTGATCACAGACTATAAGGAAAGAAATAACAGGGACAGAGAAGCAGCTAATATGAAGATTAGAGACTGGGCACTTGCCAGGTTGTTGAGAGGGCAAACTGGGCACTCAGTTTGCAGTCTGGATGACAAAAGAAGGGAAGGGGACCCCACCCTGTAAATTACTGCCTGTAAAACAGGTCTGTAGCAACAGAGGGTTCCAGACATTGTTAAATGCAATTATGGCTTCTAAATGCCAATGGCTTAACACAGAATATGTTGGAAACGCTGCAGATGTTATGAGGCATGGAGGAGAGGAGAAAAAGCACATTGGTTGTGTTTTGCATGCCATAAGTTACTGTAAACATCATGGAATAAAACTGCTCAAAAATGTACTGTGCAGCCTGTGCAAATGCTCTTGCTCACAGACCTTGGGACAAACTACAGCTTCCAAGTATTTCTGCAGATAAGGAAAATCCTCCCACTGGGGGATGGGGTTGGGAGGGAGAGGGGGAGGAGCACTTGGGAACTATGTAGCATCTTCTCTATTTCCTTAGCTAGATCCTTAACCAGCAGCCCAGCTGCAAACATTCATTCTAACTTCCACTGTCTCTACTGACTGCCTGAAAGAGCTCTCATCCTTCAGCACTCCCCCTTAAAGAAAGCAAAAACAAAAAAAAAAAAAGAAGAAAACCCCAGAAACCTTCTGTTATACTCCCAAATATGATTTCAGTACATTTCTGCAAATGTAGACTTCTGAAAATGGGTATTGTCTTTGCTAGCTCAAACACCCCCACGTGGAGCCTCTGTAGCACATAGCACTCATACTCACATTCTGCTTCAGAAAGGCAGTGAGCAGGCACAGCCTCTGCCTGCCAGCCAAGTCCACAGGAGGAAACCTCACCTGCTACTTTCAATGCTGAAAGATGCAGCCTAACCCTGTGCCTATGCTCAGGACACTCCTGGAACATAGTTCCCACCAAACCAGCACCAAGCCCTAGGGAAAAACAGAGTTGGCAGCAGAGGTTGTCTTTTTCCTAATTCCAGAGGTTGCAAACTTCATGCAAACTTCATGAAGGAATAACTTCATGATTAGCAGAGGGGATTGTGCTGCACAGCTGTGTAGAGGTACACTAAATTTGCCTAAGGTAGGCAACCTAAGTTGAGAATCTTAGTTTGCCTAAGGTTCTCAACCCCTCTTGAGGACAAGCCTGGCTGCAACAGAGAGCAGCTTCTTTCATCTTTGCTTTTGATGACAAAGAACCAGCTGTGCCATCTGTGGCATTTTAGCTGAGTGCAAAAGGGGAGTTGCTTCATCTCTCTCCTGGCTCTCTCCCTTTCCTAGCACTGAAGCAACTGCTGCATGGATTGGGGAGGCCTCAGTATTCTCCCAAATGGAAAAGTGATAACTGCTGCATGGATTGGGGAGGCCTCAGCTTTCTCCCAAATGGAAAAGTAATTTTTTCCCCAACAAAAGATCTAAGAAGGTGCACGAGAACAGACAATGGCTGGGCCATGCAACCCCATAGCTTTGAGGGCCCTGTTTGAAGCTGGCAGTCCCTCCTCAGCCAGGAGCCCTTTAACCCAAGCTCAGCCCTCACCAGCCTGTGAAGCAGGTGAAGGCTACAGGCAGGTGATTTTAACTCTCTATGAACCGTTAGCTGAATATTTTGGCTGTCTGAAAATGCTGCATGGCCAGGGAGGCCTTTCCAGGCACACCTCCAGCAGACTCACAGCCTGGTGTCTCCACGGGTCTTGCTTGTCACCATAAATCTGCTTCTGGGTTTTTTCTTACCAAACATGGATTTCTGAGGCACCAGTGTCACTCATTTTTCCTTGCCTGCTTGCCTGATCTTCATGTTCCACAAACTCTTTAAAGCCTTAATCAATAATGATTGCTTCACCATGGTTAGTGTTTGCCCCCTGAATGCACAGTCTCTGCTGTTTAAGGCACTGCTTGGAGAGACTGGGGACACATGGCATTTCCAGGGGAGTGACCAAGCTAGCTGGCAGGAGAATACCCAGCTGCCAAGAAAATACTGGGATTTCAGTTTCATTTTCATCAAACTGGGGCAATTAGCCAGATATTATATTTGGGTACGTTTTACCCAAGAATTCAAAAGCCTTTTTTCTTACTCCCACTCAATTTCAATTCTCAAAAACGTAATCTTTAGAAATGTGTTAGTGTTTTGAAATGGTCAACAAAAAGTTGCATTTTGATTTGGAAACCTCTCTATTTTGTGGTGGAAAAACACTCCACCAGAAAATGTGTGACTGGCTCTAACGGCCAACATTAATCTTCTAAAGTGACTTCCCAAATGCAAAAGGAAATGAGTTTGCCAAGGGGTACATACATCAAGATGAGAGTTTCTGTGATGTGTTTATCAGTTACAAACTCTGTTAAATAATACAAATGCCTGTGAGGATCTCATTGCCTTGAAAAAATTAGCTATTAGTACTTAATACCACTATGATAGTAATTGTTCCCCTGTACTCAACACTGGTGAGGTCATACCTGGAATCCTGTGTTCAGTTTTGAGCCCCTCATGACAAGAAAGACACTGAGGTGCTGGAGTGTGTCCAGAGAAGGGCAGTGATGCTGGTGAAGGGTCTGGAGCACAAGCCTTATGAGGAGCAGCTGAGGGTGTTTACCTAGAGAAAAGGAGGCTCAGGGTGTGACCTTATTGCTCTCTACAACTTGAAATGAGGTTGGAGCAAGGTGGGGGTTGGTCTCTTCTCCCAGGTGACAAGCAATAGGACAAGAGGAAAGAGCCTCAAGTTGTGGCAAGAGAAATTCACATTGGATATTTGGAAAAATTTCTTCATGGAAAGAGTTATCAACAGGCTCTCCAGGGGAGTGGTAGACACCATTCCTGGAGGTATTTAAAAGCCATGTAGATGTGGCACTTAATATCATGGTTTAGTAGTGGGCTTGGAAGTCCTGGGTTAACAGTTGGACCCAATGATCTTAAAAGTCCTTTCTAAGCTAAATGATTCTATGATTCTACATAGATCTGGAATAGCCAAAGAGCCTGGCTGCAGAGAGCAGGAGTCAGTGGGGATATTCTCCCTGTCCCTCCCTGGGACAGGCCTTCCCAGCAGCTTGAGCAGGTGGAAGACAGTCTGCCAGCCCAGGTGAGCAGAGAGCTCTTGGGAAAAGATGAGAGAGCAGGAGGGAGCCACGTGGGCTGCAGGAAATTCCCTGGGATTTCAGCCAAACCAGATGGCCTGCTTCAGGGAGAGGATGCTCTCCTATGGAAAGTCATGTGCAGAGAGATGACGTCTTCCCCAGTGGGCCTGGATCAATTAGCAGCTGAAGCAAGAGCACAAGTCACTATGAGAAACATTTTCTTCACTGAAAGGGTTATCAAGCATTGGAACAGGCTGCTCAGGGAAATGGCTGAGTCACCATCCCTGGAGGTATTTAACAGAAGTGTAGATGTGACCCTTAAGGATGTGGTTCAGTGGTGAGCTTGGCAGTATTAGATTTACAGTTGAATCTGATGATCTTAAAGGTCTTTTCCAACCCAAAACTTCTGTGACTCTAACCAGGGTAAATGCTGGCATTAGGAAATGCATCTTTCTTGAGGATTTAAACTGACTGTCAGATATTTTTCCCTTTCCTCCTTAAGATGCTTGGCTCAGCCATGTCCATTGCAGCTGCAGAGCATCCTTAAATGGCTTAGTGATGCCATGTAGCAAGTTAGCCAAGAGCAAGGCTGGACTTGTAGACCTTCAGATGAAACACCTAGTCAGACTTTGGGCAATCCACAGTGGCACCTAACTCCAGTGACCTGAGTAAGGCTGCTCAGCTTCAGTGTCAGTGCTGGAGAAGTAGTAATTCACAGACATTCTTCTTCTGGGCTTCACCCCATTCTATCCCAAACATATGACTTGATTTTTCGTTTGTTTCTAAGAGCAGTGACCACAAGGTTGCTTGTGTCTCACTGTGCAAACCTGGCTCTGCACCATGGGAGCCTCAGCAACTTTCCCTGGCTGGGGGATGCTCCAGGGGAGCCAGTGCTGGTGGGTTTAGTGGGGTCAGAGCTGTCATTCATCCTGCAGACCACTCTCCTGAGATGTGTAAGACGTCATCATCTTTCTAACCTGGAGCAGGTACCTGGTTTGATATGCTGGAAAAACCTTCCCATTTCCCTGCTTATCCCAGAGCATCATCTGCAGTCTGTACCACAGCTCTGCAAGGTGATCTTGGAGTGTTGCCCTTTTCTTAGGACCTCACCCTGAAAACTGTAACATTCATTGGGATAAGTTACATGACAACATCAGTGTCTAAGTCAAGAGCTTTTCTTTAAGGTCTAGACAGCAAAACAGAACTGGTGCTTCAGCCCTAAGGGAGATATGGAGTTAACTGCAAAAAGATAGACATGTTTTACCAAATCTGATGAAATATTAATTTGAAGCACAGTCCTATTCTAATATGAGTACGTGCAAGAGGGGTAATTTTATTTGACAGGAGTACTGCTCGTTCATGTGCTGAGTCATGACTTTTTGTTACAGAGATGTATGTGTGCCATATTTTATTCCCAGTGGCTGTTTGAAGACAGCCCAGCATGGGAACTGGAGGTCTCACTCACTAGAAGTCTCTCTGGCTGAGATAAATGGACTCATGGACTCCCCGTGACAGTGCAGAATAAGTGTAGAATTTCAGGAAGTCTAAATTCCCATAGGCTTCTGGGATATCCTGATTCTGAAAACACCAATTTTAGCAAATTGGCTCCAGCCTGTCCTAAAGACATGTTTGAAATGTGTAATTTTAGCTTTGAAAGGAAGTATTTAGCTAAAGAGTCAGGAATATGCTTCAGATGAAAGGCCTTGTTTCCTCCTCTGTTGAAACAAAGCCAATAAAAGTTTGGGAGGAATTTTAAGGAAATTCAGTTAGATTCTGCACCTGCTGTAGAACAAGATACATCAATTCTGTTATTTCCCTCCTTAGCCCTGTTGCACTAAATAACAGAGTAAGTCTTTATATGTGAGTCTCCTGGTGTCCTTCAGCAATGTAATCTTCATCTGTTATGGCTGAATACACTGTGTGATTGCAACAGTGATGTTCTCCACAAAAATGTTACCCATGTTGTTCAAAGTCTGTGGCTGAAAGGAGTCAATAAGGAAAGAGGCACTTTAAGAACCTCTGCGTGACTTCAGAGGTTTCTCTGAAGTCAAAACGGTTGTGCTAAAAACCAGAACCATCATGACTCATATATTCCTAATCAAAATGCTGGGTGCGTGAAAAGCTGCTCAGTCGTTCAGAGACAGAACTACGTCTCCTTACAAGAGAAAAATAATACACACAAGGGGAAGCACTTCAATAATTGATGTGCTTTTCTTTTATCTGCATGTAGGAGTGGCAGGAAATCTATGTAGCTGGCACTAATGGATAGCATCAGTGTGTCAATAATAGCCAATGAGGAAGAGATAGGAGTGCATTTGTCCTGAAGTGGCTGATCTTTCTTTCTTCTATATCTCCCTGTATTACAAGGAGAAATTAATAGTGCCAATTTCAGAATTCTGTTCACTAATACCTCATTTGATGCTTTCAAGCACCATTTTTTGCTGTGAATTCGGTCCAAATTACTGTATATGTGGTTATGTCTAATCTGCATTCTGACATCTACAATCATTTCCTTATGTCTTCTGCACTACATTCAAAGAGCAAAACAAAACTTTGTTTGCATCACATGTCTGATTTTTCCATCCCACACCAGGGAAAGGGTGCAGCAACACTGGAACTGAACAGAAACCAGAAATTGAAATAAACCCCAATGCTTTCACGCTGAAAAATTGCATAACCATTTCCATACTCTTACTGAATAAAGCCTCTTGTTGAAAAATTAGTGGTGTAACAATCCCTTCATATCCAGCTCTTTACTTCAAAGATTGTATTCAGCCATTCCCTCAGAGTTGCTTGTCTGAGGGAACAATTACGCAGCTGTTCCTGCTACATTCTTGTGTAGGCTGAAAGCAGTTTAAAAAAACTCTGGCATTAATTTCCTGGAACTATAAAAAGTGTGAGTTGCCCAGGTTGTTGGTGAGGCATACCCTTTGCAGAGAGGTGACTGAAGCAATGCATACTCTTGACACTAATATTGTGCTTTGGCTAAACTTATTTATAGCCCTGTGTGGACACCGGCGCACGCACGGGGCTGTGTGGTTTGTGTTATAAGCAGGGCTCTGGATTCTAGCCACATTGCAGTGCTAATGATATCTGTCACTGCACCAGCTTTTTTGCAGCTATATTATATCTGGCTGCATTCAAACCCAAGGGTTTGAAAAGTATGATGCCAGGCTTACTGTGATCGTTGGATTCTGTGCTAGTGGACACTGATCAGTGTTTCAGAAAGTTTAATGATGGGGTTTTTTTACAATCCTTTCTATAGAGTTTTTTCCTGCTAAAGTTTGAAACCTTGACCTAGCTAGTCAAAGAGCAACAGGCACAAAGAGAATTCTTTCAAAACACCTTGACATGTAAAGCAGATTGTCAGCAACTGGTTCTCTAAGCTTGCTTGATAACTATGCAGGAGTAGGATCATTTCTCTCTCCAGTGTTGGTTTGGTGTGTATTTGTGTATGCATATATGCATCCACACATCTATACAAACAAGAACCAGAATATTATGCAAGGTCCATGCAGCAGGTGCCCATTGGGACTGGTTGGGTGTGCCTGGCATGGGACAGGGTGAGCTTTGATGCCCATGAGTGAGGCTGGAGGCAGGGCCAGCTCCAGCTGGGGGATGTGGGAGGATTATTGGGGGAACAGAGAGAAACAAAACTTTCCTCTCTGTGTACTGGCATGTTTTTCATCCACATCCACGTCTAAACATCACTGTGTTTTTACTTTCCAATCCTGCCCATAGCAAACTCCTTCCTTCCCTCAAACCATGCATCCATGAATGTTTTTTTTCTGGAGGAAACTTCCTAGGCCCTTTCAGCAGCAAAGGTAATTGAGAGATCAGTAACTCCTGCACACAAGATGCCATGCACACTCAATATCAGTTTCATCATTAATATCAGATGCCAGCTAAATACTGTCACTGTCACCCTGAAATATCCCACCCTCAACTCAGAGTGCTTAACAAGCAAACTGAGGTCAGGCCCTAAAAATCAAAGCCTGGAGAAGGGAAGCTTTGCTGGTTAACAGATCAGCTCTTTGAGAAGGTAGGCAGGAAATATTCCTCTTCATCTCTCCTGTCTTTAGCCAATGATAGCAACAGCACAGGGAATTGTATATGGTGCTGCTCACTCTGCACCATATACATAATTGATAATTTTACACTCTGGTTTTGAGTTTGCAGTTTTGGATTTGGGATTATATTTTTTTTTGTTAAATGAAAGCAGAAAGGAAAAGAAAAAAACACTGCAGCAGCTTTCTCCTTCTCCAGCTCCACTTTTTAGCCCAGAACCTCATCACTGACACAACCTTCACAGGCCAGTGAAACCTGAGTGCTACACAGTCTGGGTGTGTATATAGCCATGTGTGAAAAAATAAATGCTTGCCATGGCAAAAGGAAAAAATGAAAGAAAATATGTTTGCAATGGTCCATCTCTTTATTAGAAAAATGCCTTGGCAGAGAATTAGGCCAGGATTTTGACAGGAGTTTCCTTTTGTACAGGCAGTATAGATAGTGTTTACAATTCCTATAGAAGTTTAAAAACAACCAGCTGAGACACATGCTCTCCTGCTCGCTGAAGTTTGACATCTACAGCCCTCAGTGCTAGTAAAGAACTCCTTCCCAGATATAGGCAAAACATGTCAGGCACTTATTTTCAAAATAAGGCACATTTCTATTTCCTTTCAGCCAACAAACCCTCCACATTACATTTATCTGCCCTTGCTGTGCCCGTTTTACCATCCAGGAAGGTTTATCAAGGCATGTGCACAGTGCCTGGTCCTGCAGGACCCATCCCCAGAAACTCTCCTCGGAGAGCTGGAGACTGCACATCGATACCATCATCTCTCCACACACTGACACTTCAGACCATCTGTTTGAATTACTGATCCCTTCCTCCTACCCAGCCCTGTGCCTTTAGAGAAAATCCAGGCATTGCCACCCTCCCCAGCCTCCCCCACGGGCTCGGAAGGCACCGCACCAGGATCTGCAGTGGTTTCAGGGAGTTTCTGCTCTCCCTGCTGCGGCTCCAGCTCCCTTTGAACGCAAACAGCTTCGCGTGTGACTTTGCAATCTGAGAATGTGAACTAGTCGGCAGGACACCGGGGTAAATATAAATCTGGCGCTTACCCACAGGCAGTCCCTCGCAGTCTGACATCGTGCAAAGAAATCCTTCTCACCGGGGGCTTAGGAAAACCACTGCAGGACCGCAACTCTGGGTCCTTCTGCTTGCAGAGGCAAGAGGGAAAAAAAAATATCTACCAGTTTACAGCTACCCTTCTCTTACACTGTACATCTACCCACCCAGAGAGCTGTAGCAACAGTCCCGTCCCTGCCTTCTCATTATGGGATGTAAAGATAAGAATGTGCTTTTGTGCCAAAAGAGTGTGCTATTGGTGGATAAATTTGTTGTCATCCCTCCCCTTCGCAGAGTTTCCTCTTTAATGTCACAGAGGCACATTACCCTGTCGGAAAGGCCATTGAATATTTATGAAACGGCTTTTAAGAGCTAAGCCACAAATCTGCACTGGAGAACTGAGCTAATTGCTGTCTGGTGGGGTTGGTGGTGGGATCCTCACCTCTGGGCTCTCCTGCTTCCAGAGGGGACGTGGGGGGATAGGCTCTCACATCTTGCTCTGTACCTTCTTGCTCTGTGGGTTGAATAAGGGTCTGAGTATAAATTCTGCTGGAAAAGGGACAAAAGCCAGGGCGTATCTCTTTAAGGGGGAAGGAAAACAAATATCTTCTGTTTATATTGTCATATCTGAGAGATTGTTTGGTGAAGCTGTTACTAAAGGCTGTTTCGTGGTTTATAATATTGTGAGTGCAGATTTCTCTGTAACTTCCTGACTTTTCTTGCTTAAAATGTGCAACTTTAATGCTACTTTAGTGGCTGCTCCTACAATTTTTTTTTATCCTTTGGTAATGTTTATGTGGGATTTGCTTGGTATGAGATTCTCAGACTGGTCCAGCCCGTGGAGAGTACCCCTGCACACTGGTGTGCTCATTAGGCACCTTAATGAAGTGCAAGCAAAGGCTCTGGCAGCATTAGAGCTATGCTAGGCTTGGCAGAGAGATGTGCAGGACCTGGTGGGTGCCTCAGCACCCGGGGGAGGGATGGGGGGGGTGGTTTGCCGCTACTTTTTCTCCTGGAAACAATCAGGAACAGTCTGGGTTTTGCCTGACACAGATCTTTAGTGTCTGAGCCCTTCCCAAATGTCAGAGTTTTGGACCCAGAGCCAGCAGGAGGGCTGGGAGGAGAGGGAGGCAAGAAGAGCTCTATCCAGGGTCTCTAGGAAGCACTTGCAGACCCTGTGGACAGATACAGCCCCTCAGGAAAATAAGCCATCAGAGTCCTGGGGGGCACCTTTCTTCAAAATGTCTTGAAGAAAAAAGGCTTAATTTACATGAAGTTTTACTTGGAGTTCAGTGTGCCCATCACCTCTGAAAAATTTGGGATGTTTTTACTAGATGCTTCAGTCTAAGCAAAAGGTTTCAGTCTAAGCCCAAAGGCTGACACTGCTGGCTCTGCCTGAGTTCTCTCTGAAGAGAAGCCTTTTAATACTCTGCTGGTTACTCAGCAGCATAGCTAGCCGTGGAGTCAATTCAGGATGTCAGGCCAGTGACTAAGAAGCGAAAATAGCTGCAAATATAGAGAGTGACATGTTCCCCAAACCATTCCTCAGGTTGCCTGCACAGGGACAGGCAAGCAGAGCCAGAGGTGTCCCATGGCCACTGGGGGTTGCCAGCATGAGGATCTATCTGTTGGCACAGTTCTGTCAGGGACAGCCCTTATCAGTGTCTAGTTCTGCTCATGCAAAGTGCATAGAGATATTCATTGCTGTAAGACTCACCTGGGTGACAGCTCTGAGGAGAAAAGAGCCTCAGGCTGTGCTGTCTGTTGAAGATGCTGCACAAAGAGGAGAAGTGCAGGGCATTGTGCTTAGCCCCTCCAACCTGCTACCCCCCACAGACCCAAGGAAAGGCCACTAGCTGTTCTGGAAGACAGGGAGATGTGGAGATGTCTGGTCTTGATCTTGACATGCATCAGAGAAGGGAAGAAGGCCTAAACTAGGCTGGAGGACTTGTCTTCCAGTGTAATTTCGCTGCAGAAACATATTGCTCCAACGTGTGAGAATCAAAGCTCTCTTAGCATGACCCTGTGCAAATGCAGACTCCCAGTTCTGCAAGCATTTACGTGTCAATTTAACTTCAAGCCCCACTGAAGTTCCTGGGACTACTCACAGTTATAAAGTTAAACACATGCATAAGTATTTGCAGGATCAAGGTTCACCACTCCTCCTTGTATTCACGAGGCAAACAGCTGCAGCTGGTTTTGAAGTTACCTCTCACAGCTGTGTGCTGGTGCTCCTCCTCTGAAGGTTACAGCCCTCCAGCAGAGCTGGACAAGTGCCTGCAGGGAAGGCATGCCAAATCACAGGCTGGTGTCTTAGCTCTGACTTGTCTTAGAGAATAACTTACGGAGTCTATGCCTCAGTCGCCCCTGTTACGTTGTCCATGGCCAAGTCTGCTACAGGTGGTTAGCATCTTCTGGAAGGGGGCAGGGAAGGCAGCAGAGAAGACTGAAGGGGAAGAACAAATAAAGCTTAAACTATTACAACAAAGTTGGCAAGAGTTTGTCTGCCAGAGCCCTTACTAGGATTTGGCCTTGGGAGAGCTCTTCAGTGAAATGCTAAAGTATAATGTTAACCATGGGGTCAAAAGTTGAACAAATCAGACTTAATTCTTTCAATGATACTCACAAATGCCTTTTTTAAAATGTTTTAAATGTGAATACTCCAATTTAAAACTTAGCTTTGATCCCTGGATACTTTAGTTATAATGCTGAGTTTGATAAATTAAAAAACTGAATATTTTTTTCACTTCCTCTGTTCCTCATCCTGAAAAGAGCCATGTTTGCTCCTGGAAAAAGGCCAAGCCTGGAAAATTGAAGTCTGAAAGGAGAAAGTTTGGGGAATTTATGAATAAGCCTTATGTCTGTCATGGCAAAAAATGCAGAACCCAAAAATTGAACTAAACAATAAAAGGTGAGAAGTAAAGCACATATTATTTTAGCAGGTATTAAACTAGTGGGAGAAATGAGCTAAATATTTGCCAATAACTACTCTCACTTGGTCTTCCCAAGGAACCTGAAGGACGCTTATCCCTCAACACAGTGAAAACCAGTCATAAATCTGTCTGCTTCATTCTGCTACCTGACAGAGAGCCCTATGCATAAAATCCATACCAAGTACCATGAGTGGGGTGGTAAATGTAATGTATGGAAGGAAGCCACTGAGGTATTTCCTAAAGAAGGTTTGCCTGGACCTGTTGGCCTCCTGTGGAAGACAGCTGTATTGCCCTGCTGCATCTTGAAATACTTAAGCACTTGCTAGTGTCCATACCCCTCTCTGTAGCTTTCTAGGAAGAAAAATCTGCCCAGAGATGTTATGGATGTCCCATCCCTGGACATGTTCAAGGTCATGTTGGATGAGATTTTGAGCAGCCTGATCTAGTGGGTGGGGCATCCCTGCCCATGCCAGGGGGATTGGAACTGGATGAGCTTTAAGGTCCCTTTCAACCCAAACCATTCTATGATTCTATGAAATATAAATGCCTTATTTGGTGTCTATGCCACAAATTGTGCAGATAACCCACAATCTGACAGTGCAAAGGGATTTTGAGAAACAAAAAGCCTGGAGTGAGAGGGCGTAAGTGGAGAAACCTTGGTGCAGGGCACCTACCACAGTACAAGTACATAGTCACCTTAGTGCTCAAATACATCACCTACATAAGACATGTGGTGGGACTTTGTTTCTAACCTGGATGTTTACACATCCCATTTGATCAGAGACTGATCTAAGTGCCTAAATACCTTTGAAAAGCTGGATTTCAAGATTTTGTATCCTATGGGGAGGTCATAATTTTCTCTTCGACCTGATGAACTCAGCCATCTGACTGTGAAAAGATCTGCCAGAGAGCTCCCAGCTGGACCAGGGCATTTGATATTGTTGACTTGCCTCTCACTCAGCCACGGATGGAGTCAGCCTCATCTAAACCTCATATAAAAAGCATGGATCTGTGCTTCCCACTGGGGGATCTCAGGCCCTGCCAGACACTGACTGCCTGCTGACATTACTGGTGGAAGGGCTTTGCTAAGCT
>NW_008669957.1:32281-39979 GCF_000695815.1 Acanthisitta chloris | reverse complement strand
CCCTCTGCCTTTCTTTCCCCTGACAGAAGGAAATGATGAGGAGCCAGAATGATTTCTTTAGCTAACCAAGTCAGATCTGATTATTAAATCTGCAATTTTCCGTGAGATTGAAGCGAGCGCCTTCCTGCCTGTTTCGGCAGCGTTTCTATCTGCTATCAGCGTGATTTCCACGCAGTTTAAAGAGAGAATGGCTGAAATGCGCTTCTCCCTTCTAATTTATGCAAATTCCCATGGGGTTTTTTTCCTGCCTGTGAAGAGATTTCTGACTGTTGGGTACAGAGGATTCACAGCCTGGGCTGGGGGAGGGGAGGGATAGGGCTAGACAAGAAACTGCAGGCTGATAAAGCAGGTTGGCATCAGGACATGGATGACCTTCTCTTAGAGCACTAAAGAGCCCAAGACATTAGGAATTTCATAAAATCATAGAATTTTAGGGGTTGGAATGGACCTCACAGATCATCTAGTCCCAACCCCCTGCACTGGGTGGGGACACCTCCCACCAGAGCAGGTTGCTCAAGGCTTCATTCAACCTGGCTGTGAACACTGCCAGGGTTGGGGCAGCCACAGCCTCCCTGGGCAACCTGGGACAGTGTCTCACCACCCTCACAGGAAAAAACATTTTCCTAATATCTAACCTAAATTTCCCCTCCTTCAGTTTGAATCCATTGCCCCTTGTCCTGTCACTGCAGCCCCTAACAAAGACTCCCTCTGCATCTTCCTTGTAGCCCTTTCAGATATTGGAAGGTGCTCTGAGGTCTCCACACAACCTTCTCTTCTCCAGGCTGAACAGCCCCAACTCCCTCAGCCTGTCCTGATAGGGGAGATGCTCCAGTCCTCTTACCAACTTTGTGCCTGGACAACTCTCCTGGACTTGCTCCCACTTGTTCTCTTTTAACTTGCTCCAATTTGTTAGCAAAGACAGGTTTCCCCCCCTGGAAAAGCTCTGGTAGGGAAAACAGAGCCCTCTCTGTCCTCTAATGTAATGTCCTCTAAGGTAAAATTAACTGCAGATAAAGCATAGAGAGAAGCAGGAGGGGACTGTGCTGGCCATCCACCCTCTGCCTCCCTGACCACCAAGCACCTTCTGAGTCATTGGCAGGGCCTTGGTGAGGTTCTGGATGTACTTATGGGACCAGTGGGCCAAATCCAGGGCCAGTGGGATGCTGTGCCACATGTACATGTGGCAGAGAAATGACTCCAGAGCTGCTTGGTGTAAATCTCTGCACAGCAATCAGCAGAAGGAAAAGCAACCAGGCTTGGACCAGAAGTCAAGCACCCAGGAAGTCCCAATAATTGGAATTTTAGTTCATGATTGTTTTCTGACACATTCTGTTCACATTTCAGCTTGATGGACGGGGAGTGTAATAATGCAACCACACGAGGAGCTGATGCTCTGACAGGATCTCATGTGGCTGCATCCAGTGAAGGGAAAGTGAGTGAAAAAACGCAAGATACAGCTGACAGCTAAAACAGCCCTCTAGTAAACAACAAATACTAAAGTAATAGCAGCCCTTCAGAATAACTAGATATGTCATCTTTTTGCATTAATCTGTATTTTTTTTCACTTTATTAGCAAGATTTTCACTAGTCACAATTGAATATGAGCTTTGTATTCAAGAAAGGAAATGTCTCCATCATCTCCTCTGATGTCACTCCAGAGAGAAGATTAGAAGATTAACTATGTCAGGTGACACCAATCCAGCAGCAGGGGAAACAATTTTGCACATCCAAAGAGAAAATGGGGAGAAAATTCCAGCTATCTCCAAGAAATGTGAACCTTACCAGCAATAATCGCTGGCTCACAGAGAAAACATTTTATGCAGATGTGCATATATACAATAAATAAAATAAGAAGATCAAAGACTTGGAAGAGGATTTATCTTAAAGAAGAAATGAATGGATAGTCTGAATCTCAGTGGCATTTCCATCCCATCTAATTTATAAACAGTTGCATTCTCTGGGGAGGACTTAGGAAAGGCCACTGAAATGATATGAAATGAAATAGGAAAACTGCATCTGAAAGACAAAAATGGATTCTAAGCTGTTGCAGTTCTTATTGACAATGTCTCCTGACACCACTGGGTACCAAAATGAGCTTGTCATAGTGCTCAAGTGAGATGCATTTGTACAAGGATGGAGAGAAGGTGAGCATGGCACCACGAGCCCAACTTTTGGCAGCTGCTGACAGACATGAGTGGCTCTGTTGGCTGGTTCTGCAGAAGTCACCCAGCACAGGGGACCAAGGCCAAAGCTGTTTTCCCATCAAAACATCACACACAGCTGCGATTACTGTTACTGGAAGTTCCCTCTGCAGATGTTCCAGGTGTTACGGAATAGTCTCCCAGTGAATATAAAAAGCCAAGAAAAGTTATATAGTTCAATCTGATCTTGCTACTTTTGGTTTTAGTGGCATTACTGGTGTTTATTTCAGTGGGATTGAGTCTCACACAGCTGAGTGAAGCTGCATTTGCTCTGCACAGATCTGGTGGAAAAATGTGTCGAGCCCTGAATGTAAATATTAGGGTATCATGTGGTGGGTTTGAGGAGAAGGTGGGAGTCTTGCAAACCTGATTTGGCAGCTGCAAAAATAGCACTCAGGCAAACAGATGGTCTCAGCAATGAGGGAAGTCTTTAAAAGATTTACACATTAATGAGCTCTGCCAGGTTTTTAGTGGTTCCTACCAAAATTCCTATAAATCAGTGTAACTGGGCAGAGAGGTGGACACGAGAGGAATCAATAGCTTCCCTAGGCAGCTTGTATATCCAAGGTTAGTTGACAAAGGCTTCAGAGCTGGAAAATCCCTAGAGCAATTACAGAGGCACAGTGTCATCCTTTAGGAAGGCAAAAGCCACAGCATTCGTCATGCAGTCTCAGTGCTCTGGGGACTCATTGCAGCCACCTGTGATCAAGGATTTCAGTTCAGTGATAAAGGAAGGTGAGGTGTCAGACACACTGAGTTATTGGCTCTCCCTGGAAACTCTGAAATGTGTTTTAAGGGAGTGAGAGCATCCTCCATCCACTGCAGGTCAGAGAGAGAACACACCTTCATCCAACTTTATTAAAAGCAGCCCCAGACAGCATATCACCAAGGAAGAATATTTGCAACAGCCAAACACAATCCTTCCTTCAAAGAAATGGCATCTCATTTGCATTCTCATCTCCAACATTTCTCCCTGCTCAGTGCTATGTCAAGTATAGCAAGATGTTTTCACCAGGCTGAAAATAAGGTATTAAAATTGCCACTGCCCAAAGTTAGCCACAACGGAGAACCAAGAGAACAGGATTTCATCCCAAACTTGGAACAGGAGCAAACTGTGCTTTCGGGAAAGACCAGCAACAAAAACAGAGCACCAGAGAGATCCAATCTGATAATCCTCCAGCTGATCATCTGTCCAGATGATTTTTTTCTGGCAAAGTGACTGCTGTCCCCACAACACTGAGTGAAAGTCTGCTGTGCTAGGAGACAGAGTTGATTAAGGAACTGCTAATGGAATCAGAGTTGAACAGTAGGGAAAATTATTCATTAGGGTATCTGAAGTTAGTAACATGGTGCACTTTGCAGTCCACTTTCATTTGCTTTTCTGCAAACATTCATCATTAGTGTCTGACAGCAGGCATGATGAGGAGTTTTCACTCTTAGTCATTTGGAGCTGCCTCTGTTTTACAATAAACACAGTCACAATTAACGGAAGCAGTGACCTTGTTGGCAATTTCTGCAGAGAGGACAAGACTCCTTGGGAATAGCGAATTAAGCAGATTATTACCACATAAATGACCTCTGTAAGTCACATTGGGGGTGAGGCATGTTGCTGGAGTAAACACAAAGCTTGTTTGTGACTGCTCAAATAGCACATAAGTTGTGTTTTGAAGGAGTTTGCGTTGGTGTTTTGAAGCAGTTTTCATTGAAAACAGGATTAGATTTGGTTTACTTTCAATGATATTTATGTTTTTCACCACAGGCACCTCCAGTTGCCTCATGAAGAAATTCAAGACCACCTTGGTGTGGTCAGACTCTTGGGTCCAGAGGTGGGAAGCAAGATGCAGAGCAAGGACTGCAATGCCTTGGAGCTGAGCCAGGCAGGGCAGGGTGACAGGCACTCAGACCCTCAGGGGGACCAAAATCCTTCCTTGCCAGCACAGACATGAGGAAATCCTGGAAGGGGGTTAAGTGACTTCCCTAGGGTCACTCTGTGAGGCTGTGGCCTGGTGGCAGGGGGAGCCTGGTCCCTGCTCCATAGTAAGCAACAGGCAAAGAGGAGAATTCACTCAATCAGGCTGTCAACAGGCTGTCAGCTGCTTGCTAACAGGAAAGTCTCAATAAAGCTCATTTGCTTATTATAAAAAAAAAAGGGAAGATAAAATCAATTTCTGCGTTACCTTGCAATGCTCATGAAAACTGAAAGAATCTTGATTTTTGTTTCTTGTTAAAAGTCTGAGTGAACGGGAAAATAGGACAGGCTGATGGTGTGCCTGGTTTTGGTAAGGAACAGCTACTGCAGGACCACTGGAATGGGGCATTAAGTATGTGACATCCTTACATTTGACCAAAACCTCTGCCTCAGTGTACTGAAATGCTGCAGCTGGTCCAGGAGAGCCCTTTGGAGAGTTGCCAGCCTGGCTGCATCACCACAGAGCTGCAGCAGCTTTGTGCCTTGCTTGGTGTCCACCTGAGTTGGGATTGCTCTCTGGTAAGCTGCAATCACTTCTGTGACTGAAGTGTCTTACAACCATCCTTGAGATACTCAGTGGTCTGGCAGTAAATCCTTCTTTCAATATAGGAGCAAATGTTCCAGCCTGCTCTGGGGGCTGGAGGCATTCAGGAAGCCCAGATCAAACATTTTATGCTTTAAAATTGTAGGGGCAAACTTTCTTGCAATTTCCTAATTTGATGCAATAAGCTGCTTCTTCCTTCTCACTCTCCAGTTCTCATCCAGGGAGGATGTGGGGACTGAATTTCTCATGCTGCCATTTCTGCACACAGACACTGTACCCTCACTGGAGTGAAGCAACGAGGGCAATCCTGGCATTCCCACATGTGGTTAGACAAAGCTAAGATCTCCCACCTCGGGGCACAGCCAGGATTGCTTCTGCCTCTCAACATCCCCTGGGCCTGCCTCTTGCAGTTCTCAGAGATGCCTTGTCCATACTGTGCCTTTACTCCCCTTCAGCACAAACTCAAATCAGTATTCCTGCTTTGTCCCAGATCCATTCCTCACCAATCACTTTATTAATCTAGAAAAATGTCAGGAATTAGTAGCAGCAGGTGAACACTTGCCTCTGAAATCCTGGTTTACAGCTAATCAACAGGGCTGGCACATAAAATCATCATTATGTTGTGCAGAGCAGATCCAGATGTGCCCAAAGGCCATCCCCAGGCCATCACTGCAGAGCTAATATGGACTAATCAGGAATTCTGCCCTTCTTGAAGTACAGTATCAGAGTACATTTAGTCACATTTTATCACAATATTATACTTAAAAGTTCTGAAACCTTATTAATGACAAGATGTTAAAGTTGCATGGAATAGACCAGAGAAGCCCAAAGTCTGCAGAACTGAAAATTGAATCAACATTGATTTTGGTTTTCCCCTTTAATTTACAAAGCAGCAGAAGCCTAAGAGAAATTTGCCTTGCAGCAGAGCCCTCATCTAAGGAAATTCCACTTATGGTCAAATGTCACATTGTTTCTCTTTGCAAAGGGCAATGTGGCAATCGTATTTCCATTTGGAGAGGAGGTTTTTTCCTTCAAGCTGAGCTTTTCAGTGGGGGAAGTGCAGGGAGAGAAGGCAAAGGGAGCTTTTCCTTTCAGCACACAAGTATTCAGAAACTTGGCTGCTTTTTTTTAAAGGGTTGTGGCTCCATTCCTTGCTCCTCCCTGTGGCACAGCTGGGCCAGCCACATCTTCACTGCTGGCCCTCCCTTCCTAAGGTCTTGCTTCTTCTTCTGTGAGGCTCTTCAGATGAAAGGAAGCCCTTGAAAAGGCACATGCTGCTGGCACTGAAATAACCAAGACTCCAATCCACCCATCGACAGGCAGAGTTTGGCCTAGTGCTTTCTTGCCAATTTAATGTCCCTTTTCATTGCTGTTTCCTCAAGAAACAAGGTTTGCACAGTCCTTTTGGTAATAAATCGTCATTCCAACTGGTTAATTCCTAGTATCCATGAGGTCTGAAAGGTGCTGAAGTTCCTGCAGTTTCCAGAAAACATCTGGGACTCTTTAAAGGGAAGAGATTGGACTGTTTAAGGCTGCCTGTGTAGAGACAGGCAGCACTGTGACCCACAGGCAGTGAGTGTGGCCAGGCTGACCATGCAGCACACACAGAGCCCCAGAACTGGCCAACATGAGCCAGACATCCCTCACAGAGACTCAGGAGGAATGTGGGGATCCAAAACAGGAGGCTGGACTGTCAGGCAGTACTGCACTGGGAGTTACTGGAGAGGCTATAGAGGACTGCTGTGATGTGGTGGGGATGCTAGAGTTAACCTGAGGTGAGAAAAAAGGAGTCTCTGCAGCTAAAAAAGTAGGGAGGAGCAAGGCAGTGTTCATTAGCACTGCAGGGGTTCAGGGTCTCTTCCTGTCCCTGCAGGTATCTTGCTCAGGGCCCATTGCCCACCAACTCCCTGCACTGAAGCAGGACTGTGCTTGACTTCAGACCCATCTCTGTAGGGCTCAGACCTTTCAGGAGGAAGCTGAAAACAAATCTCTGCTTCTAGAAGGCACCTTCACTCCCCCTCTGCTCTGCTCTGGTGAGACCCCACCTGGAATACTGTGCACAGTTCTGGTGCCCTCAATGTGAGAGGGACATGGAATTGTTGGAGCAAGTCCAGAGGAGGCCACAAAGTTGATAAGAGGGCTGGAACATCTCCTCTATGAAGACAGGCTGAGAAAATTGGGGCTGTTCAGCTTGGAGAAGAGAAGGTTGTGTGGAGACCTCATAGCAGCCTATCAGTACCTGAAGGAGCTACAGGGGATCCAGAGAGGGACTCTGTGTTAGGAACTGCAGTGACAGGACAAGGGGCAATGGGCACAAATTGAAACAGAGGAAATTCAGGTTCGATATTAGCAAAAATATTTTTCCTGTGAGGGTGGTGAGACACTGTCCCAGGTTGCCCAGGGAGACTGTGGCTGTCCCAACCCTGGCAGTGTTCACAGCCAGGTTGGCTGAGCCTTGAGCAACCTGCTCTGGTGGGAGGTGTCCCTGCCCAGGGCAGGAGGGGTTGGGACTAAATGATCTCTAAGGTCCATTCCAAACCCTAAAATTCTATGATACCATGATTCAACACCTTCACCTTCCTGCCTCCACAGTTCCCATCCTGCATGGCTCAGAGGAGGGAGGCACAGCTTTCCCAGCTGTGAATCCTCCTCCCTGATGATTTCACTGCTTTGCCAGGTCACCACCAACTTCAGAGGAGAGCCCCCAGCTCCCCCTGCTCTCCTTTCCATTTCCCCCACTCGCTGCTATTTATTGCTCTCTGGTATTCGCCTTCACCTTCCTGCCTCCACAGTTCCCATCCTGCATGGCTCAGAGGAGGGAGGCACAGCTTTCCCAGCTGTGAATCCTCCTCCCTGATGATTTCACTGCTTTGCCAGGTCACCACCAACTTCAGAGGAGAGCCCCCAGCTCCCCCTGCTCTCCTTTCCATTTCCCCCACTCGCTGCTATTTATTGCTCTCTGGTATTCGCAGGAGCAGCCTGTC